>NW_027414162.1:0-54364 GCF_964106895.1 Numenius arquata
ACCGCAGGAGCCAGTAGTGTTCTGTAGGGGCCCGTAAGGTTCCTTCCGTAGGGGCTGGCAGTGTTCCGTAGGGGCCTGTAGGGTTGTGTAAGTGCCCGCAGCAGTCTGTAGGAGTCTGTGGGATTCTGTAAGGTTCTGGAGGGTTCTGCAGGGTTCTGTAGGGGCCCGTAGAGTTCCGTAGTGGCTGGTAAAGTTCCTTAGGGCCCTGTGGGGTTCTGTATGGACCTGTAGGGTTCTGTAGGGGCCTGCAGGCTTCTGTAAGTGCCTGTAAGTATCTGTAGGGTTCCGTAGGGGTCTGTAGGGTTCTGTAGGCGCCTGCAGTGTTCTGTAGGAGCCCATAGGGTTTTAGTGAGGTTCCGTTGTGTTGCTAAGGGTCTTGTAGAGTGCTGTCGGGTCCTGGAGTATTCTGTAGGGTTCCAGAGGGGCTCGTAGGGTTCCGCTGAAATCTGTAGGCTTCCCTAGGGGCCCGTGGAGTCCCGTAGATTTCCGTAGGGGCCTGTAGGGTTGTGTAAGTGCCCGCAGGGGTTGGTAGGAGGTTGTAGGGTGCCATAAGTTTCCAGAGGGTTGTGTAGGGTTCCGTAGGGGCCTGTAGTGTTCCCTAGGGGCCTCTAGAGTCTCGTACAGTTCCGTAGGGTCCTGTAGGTTTCCATAAGCGCCCGCAGAGGTCTGAAGGGGCCCGTACTGTTCCGTAAGGATCCATAGGGCTCCGTAGAGCTTCGTAGGTTCCCTAGAGGCCTGTAGAGTACTGCAGGAGCCAGTAGTGTTCTGTAGGGGCCCGTAGGGTTCCTTCCGTAGGGGCTGGCAGTGTTCCGTAGGGTCCTCTAGGGTTGAGTAAGTGCCCGCAGGAGTCTGTAGGAATCCGTGGGATTCTGTAAGGTTCTGCAGGGTTCTGCAGGGTTCCGTAGGGGCCCGTAGAGTTCCGTAGTGGCTGGTAAAGTTCCCTAGGGCCCTGTACCGTTCCGTAACTGCCTGCAAGGGTCTTTAGGCTTCCGTAGGGGCTGGTAGGGTTCCATAAAGTTCCGTGGGTTCCTGCAGAGTTCTGCAAGTGCCCGCAAGGGCCTGTAGGGGCCCACAGTGTTTCTGTCAGGTTCCGTAGAGTTCCGTAGGGGCCGTAGCTTTCCGTAGCGGCTGGTAGTATTCCGTAGGGGTCTGTAGGGTTCCGTAGGCACCTGCAGTGTTCTGTAGGAGCCCATAGGGTTTTAGTGAGGTTCCGTTGTGTTGCTAAGGGTCTTGTAGAGTGCTGTCGGGTCCTGGAGTATTCTGTAGGGTTCCAGAGGGGCTCGTAGGGTTCCGTCGAAATCTGTAGGCTTCCCTAGGGGCCCGTGGAGTCCCGTAGATTTCCGTAGGGGCCTGTAGGGTTGTGTAAGTGCCCGTAGGGGTTGGTAGGAGCTTGTAGGGTGCCATAAGTTTCCAGAGGGTTGTGTAGGGTTCCGTAGGGGCCTGTGGTGACCCCTAGGGGCCTGTAGAATCTCGTACGGTTCTGTAGGGGCCTGTGCTGTTCCCTAGGGGCCTGTAGAGTCTCGTACAGTTCCGTAGGGGCCTGTAGTGTTCCCTAGGGGCCTCTAGAGTCTCGTACAGTTCCGTAGTGTCGTGTAGGTTTCCATAAGCGCCCGCAGAGGTCTGAAGGGGCCCGTACTGTTCCATAAGGATCCATAGGGCTCCGTAGAGCTTCGTAGGTTCCCTAGAGGCCTGTAGAGTACCGCAGGAGCCAGTAGTGTTCTGTAGGGGCCCGTAAGGTTCCTTCCGTAGGGGCTGGCAGTGTTCCGTAGGGGCCTGTAGGGTTGTGTAAGTGCCCGCAGCAGTCTGTAGGAGTCTGTGGGATTCTGTAAGGTTCTGGAGGGTTCTGCAGGGTTCTGTAGGGGCCCGTAGAGTTCCGTAGTGGCTGGTAAATTCCTTAGGGCCCTGTGGGGTTCTGTATGGACCTGTAGGGTTCTGTAGGGGCCTGCAGGGTTCTGTAAGTGCCTGTAAGTATCTGTAGGGTTCCGTAGGGGTCTGTAGGGTTCTGTAGGCGCCTGCAGTGTTCTGTAGGAGCCCATAGGGTTTTAGTGAGGTTCCGTTGTGTTGCTAAGGGTCTTGTAGAGTGCTGTCGGGTCCTGGAGTATTCTGTAGGGTTCCAGAGGGGCTCGTAGGGTTCCGCTGAAATCTGTAGGCTTCCCTAGGGGCCCGTGGAGTCCCGTAGATTTCCGTAGGGGCCTGTAGGGTTGTGTAAGTGCCCGCAGGGGTTGGTAGGAGGTTGTAGGGTGCCATAAGTTTCCAGAGGGTTGTGTAGGGTTCCGTAGGGGCCTGTAGTGTTCCCTAGGGGCCTCTAGAGTCTCGTACAGTTCCGTAGGGTCCTGTAGGTTTCCATAAGCGCCCGCAGAGGTCTGAAGGGGCCCGTACTGTTCCGTAAGGATCCAGAGGGTTCCGTAGAGCTTCGTAGGTTCCCTAGAGGCCTGTAGAGTACCGCAGGAGCCAGTAGTGTTCTGTAGGGGCCCGTAGGGTTCCTTCCATAGGGGCTGGCAGTGTTCCGTAGGGGCCTCTAGGGTTGAGTAAGTGCCCGCAGGAGTCTGTAGGAATCCGTGGGATTCTGTAAGGTTCTGCAGGGTTCTGCAGGGTTCCGTAGGGGCCCGTAGAGTTCCGTAGTGGCTGGTAAAGTTCCCTAGGGCCCTGTACCGTTCCGTAACTGCCTGCAAGGGTCTTTAGGCTTCCGTAGGGGCTGGTAGGGTTCCATAAAGTTCCGTGGGTTCCTGCAGAGTTCTGCAAGTGCCCGCAAGGGCCTGTAGGGGCGCACAGTGTTTCTGTCAGGTTCCGTAGAGTTCCGTAGGGGCCATAGGTTTCCGTAGCGGCTGGTAGTATTCCGTAGGGGTCTGTAGGGTTCCGTAGGCACCTGCAGTGTTCTGTAGGAGCCCATAGGGTTTTAGTGAGGTTCCGTTGTGTTGCTAAGGGTCTTGTAGAGTGCTGTCGGGTCCTGGAGTATTCTGTAGGGTTCCAGAGGGGCTCGTAGGGTTCCGCTGAAATCTGTAGGCTTCCCTAGGGGCCCGTGGAGTCCCGTAGATTTCCGTAGGGGCCTGTAGGGTTGTGTAAGTGCCCGCAGGGGTTGGTAGGAGCTTGTAGGGTGCCATAAGTTTCCAGAGGGTTGTGTAGGGTTCCGTAGGGGCCTGTGGTGTTCCCTAGGGGCCTGTAGAGTCTCGTACGGTTCTGTAGGGGCCTGTGGTGTTCCCTAGGGGCCTGTAGAGCCTAGTACGGTTCCGTAGGGGCCTCTGGTGTTCCCTAGGGGCCTCTAGAGTCTCGTACAGTTCCATAGGGTCCTGTAGGTTTCCATAAGCGCCCGCAGAGGTCTGAAGGGGCCCGTACTGTTCCATAAGGATCCATAGGGTTCCGTAGAGCTTCGTAGGTTCCTTAGAGGGCTGTAGAGTACCGCAGGAGCCAGTAGTGTTCTGTAGGGGCCCGTAAGGTTCCTTCCGTAGGGGCTGGCAGTGTTCCGTAGGGGCCTGTAGGGTTGTGTAAGTGCCCGCAGCAGTCTGTAGGAGTCTGTGGGATTCTGTAAGGTTCTGGAGGGTTCTGCAGGGTTCTGTAGGGGCCCGTAGAGTTCGGTAATGGCTGGTAAAGTTTTGTTGGGCCCTGTGGGGTTCTGTATGGACCTGTAGGGTTCTGTAGGGGCCTGCAGGGTTCTGTAAGTGCCTGCAAGTGTCTCTAGGGTTCCGTAGGGTTCTGTAGGGTTCCGTAGGCGCCTGCAGTGTTCTGTAAGAGCCCATAGGGTTTTAGTGAGGTTCCGTTGTGTTGCTAAGGGTCTTGTAGAGTGCTGTCGGGTCCTGGAGTATTCTGTAGGGTTCCAGAGGGGCTCGTAGGGTTCCGTTGAAATCTGTAGGCTTCCTAGGGGCCCGTGGAGTCCCGTAGATTTCCGTAGGGGCCTGTAGGGTTATGTAAGTGCCCGCAGGGGTTGGTAGGAGCTTGTAGGGTGCCATAAGTTTCCAGAGGGTTGTGTAGGGTTCCGTAGGGGCCTGTGGTATTCCCTAGGGGCCTGTAGAGTCCTGTACGGTTCCGTAGGGGCCTGTGGTGTTCCCTAGGGGCCTGTAGAGTCTCGTACGGTTCCGTAGGGGCCTGTAGTGTTCCCTAGGGGCCTCTAGAGTCTCGTACAGTTCCGTAGGGTCCTGTAGGTTTCCATAAGCGCCCGCAGAGGTCTGAAGGGGCCCGTACTGTTCCGTAAGGATCCATAGGGCTCCGTAGAGCTTCGTAGGTTCCCTAGAGGCCTGTAGAGTACTGCAGGAGCCAGTAGTGTTCTGTAGGGGCCCGTAGGGTTCCTTCCGTAGGGGCTGGCAGTGTTCCGTAGGGTCCTCTAGGGTTGAGTAAGTGCCCGCAGGAGTCTGTAGGAATCCGTGGGATTCTGTAAGGTTCTGGAGGGTTCTGCAGGGTTCCGTAGGGGCCCGTAGAGTTCCGTAGTGGCTGGTAAAGTTCCCTAGGGCCCTGTACCGTTCCGTAACTGCCTGCAAGGGTCTTTAGGCTTCCGTAGGGGCTGGTAGGGTTCCATAAAGTTCCGTGGGTTCCTGCAGAGTTCTGCAAGTGCCCGCAAGGGCCTGTAGGGGCCCACAGTGTTTCTGTCAGGTTCCGTAGAGTTCCGTAGGGGCCATAGCTTTCCGTAGCGGCTGGTAGTATTCCGTAGGGGTCTGTAGGGTTCCGTAGGCACCTGCAGTCTTCTGTAGGAGCCCATAGGGTTTTAGTGAGGTTCCGTTGTGTTGCTAAGGGTCTTGTAGAGTGCTGTCGGGTCCTGGAGTATTCTGTAGGGTTCCAGAGGGGCTCGTAGGGTTCCGTTGAAATCTGTAGGCTTCCCTAGGGGCCCGTGGAGTCCCGTAGATTTCCGTAGGGGCCTGTAGGGTTGTGTAAGTGCCCGCAGGGGTTGGTAGGAGCTTGTAGGGTGCCATAAGTTTCCAGAGGGTTGTGTAGGGTTCCGTAGGGGCCTGTGGTGTTCCCTAGGGGCCTCTAGAGTCTCGTACAGTTCCGTAGGGTCCTGTAGGTTTCCATAAGCGCCCGCAGAGGTCTGAAGGGGCCCGTACTGTTCCATAAGGATCCATAGGGCTCCGTAGAGCTTCGTAGGTTCCCTAGAGGCCTGTAGAGTACCGCAGGAGCCAGTAGTGTTCTGTAGGGGCCCGTAAGGTTCCTTCCGTAGGGGCTGGCAGTGTTCCGTAGGGGCCTGTAGGGTTGTGTAAGTGCCCGCAGCAGTCTGTAGGAGTCTGTGGGATTCTGTAAGGTTCTGGAGGGTTCTGCAGGGTTCTGTAGGGGCCCGTAGAGTTCCGTAGTGGCTGGTAAAGTTCCTTAGGGGCCTGTGGGGTTCTGTATGGACCTGTAGGGTTCTGTAGGGGCCTGCAGGGTTCTGTAAGTGCCTGTAAGTATCTGTAGGGTTCCGTAGGGGTCTGTAGGGTTCTGTAGGCGCCTGCAGTGTTCTGTAGGAGCCCATAGGGTTTTAGTGAGGTTCCGTTGTGTTGCTAAGGGTCTTGTAGAGTGCTGTCGGGTCCTGGAGTATTCTGTAGGGTTCCAGAGGGGCTCGTAGGGTTCCGTTGAAATCTGTAGGCTTCCCTAGGGGCCCGTGGAGTCCCGTAGATTTCCGTAGGGGCCTGTAGGGTTGTGTAAGTGCCCGCAGGGGTTGGTAGGAGGTTGTAGGGTGCCATAAGTTTCCAGAGGGTTGTGTAGGGTTCCGTAGGGGCCTGTAGTGTTCCCTAGGGGCCTCTAGAGTCTCGTACAGTTCCGTAGGGTCCTGTAGGTTTCCATAAGCGCCCGCAGAGGTCTGAAGGGGCCCGTACTGTTCCGTAAGGATCCATAGGGCTCCGTAGAGCTTCGTAGGTTCCCTAGAGGCCTGTAGAGTACCGCAGGAGCCAGTAGTGTTCTGTAGGGGCCCGTAGGGTTCCTTCCATAGGGGCTGGCAGTGTTCCGTAGGGTCCTCTAGGGTTGAGTAAGTGCCCGCAGGAGTCTGTAGGAATCCGTGGGATTCTGTAAGGTTCTGCAGGGTTCTGCAGGGTTCCGTAGGGGCCCGTAGAGTTCCGTAGTGGCTGGTAAAGTTCCCTAGGGCCCTGTACCGTTCCGTAACTGCCTGCAAGGGTCTTTAGGCTTCCGTAGGGGCTGGTAGGGTTCCATAAAGTTCCGTGGGTTCCTGCAGAGTTCTGCAAGTGCCCGCAAGGGCCTGTAGGGGCCCACAGTGTTTCTGTCAGGTTCCGTAGAGTTCCGTAGGGGCCATAGGTTTCCGTAGCGGCTGGTAGTATTCCGTAGGGGTCTGTAGGGTTCTGTAGGCACCTGCAGTGTTCTGTAGGAGCCCATAGGGTTTTAGTGAGGTTCCGTTGTGTTGCTAAGGGTCTTGTAGAGTGCTGTCGGGTCCTGGAGTATTCTGTAGGGTTCCAGAGGGGCTCGTAGGGTTCCGTTGAAATCTGTAGGCTTCCCTAGGGGCCCGTGGAGTCCCGTAGATTTCCGTAGGGGCCTGTAGGGTTGTGTAAGTGCCCGCAGGGGTTGGTAGGAGCTTGTAGGGTGCCATAAGTTTCCAGAGGGTTGTGTAGGGTTCCGTAGGGGCCTGTGGTGTTCCCTAGGGGCCTATAGAGTCTCGTACCGTTCCGTAGGGGCCTGTGGTGTTCCCTAGGGGCCTGTAGAGTCTCGTACAGTTCCGTAGGGGCCTGTAGTGTTCCCTAGGGGCCTCTAGAGTCTCGTACAGTTCCGTAGGGTCCTGTAGGTTTCCATAAGCGCCCGCAGAGGTCTGAAGGGGCCCGTACTGTTCCATAAGGATCCATAGGGCTCCGTAGAGCTTCGTAGGTTCCCTAGAGGGCTGTAGAGTACTGCAGGAGCCAGTAGTGTTCTGTAGGGGCCCGTAGGGTTCCTTCCGTAGGGGCTGGCAGTGTTCCGTAGGGGCCTGTAGGGTTGTGTAAGTGCCCGCAGGAGTCTGTAGGAATCCGTGGGATTCTGTAAGGTTCTGGAGGGTTCTGCAGGGTTCCGTAGGGGCCCGTAGAGTTCCGTAGTGGCTGGTAAAGTTCCGTAGGGCCCTGTGGGGTTCTGTATGGACCTTTAGGGTTCTGTAGGGGCCTGCAGGGTTCTGTAAGTGCCCGCAGGTGTCTGTAGGGTTCCATAGGGGTCTGTAGGGTTCCGTAGGCGCCTGCAGTGTTCTGTAGGAGCCCATAGGGTTTTAGTGAGGTTCCGTTGTGTTGCTAAGGGTCTTGTAGAGTGCTGTCGGGTCCTGGAGTATTCTGTTGGGTTCCAGAGGGGCTCGTAGGGTTCCGTTGAAATCTGTAGGCTTCCCTAGGGGCCCGTGGAGTCCCGTAGATTTCCGTAGGGGCCTGTAGGGTTGTGTAAGTGCCCGCAGGGGTTGGTAGGAGCTTGTAGGGTGCCATAAGTTTCCAGAGGGTTGTGTAGGGTTCCGTAGGGGCCTGTGGTGTTCCCTAGGGGCCTATAGAGTCTCGTACCGTTCCGTAGGGGCCTGTGGTGTTCCCTAGGGGCCTGTAGAGTCTCGTACGGTTCCGTAGGGGCCTGTAGTGTTCCCTAGGGGCCTCTAGAGTCTCGTACAGTTCCGTAGGGTCCTGTAGGTTTCCATAAGCGCCCGCAGAGGTCTGAAGGGACCCGTACTGTTCCATAAGGATCCATAGGGTTCCGTAGAGCTTCGTAGGTTCCCTAGAGGCCTGTAGAGTACCGCAGGAGCCAGTAGTGTTCTGTAGGGGCCCGTAAGGTTCCTTCCGTAGGGGCTGGCAGTGTTCCGTAGGGGCCTGTAGGGTTGTGTAAGTGCCCGCAGCAGTCTGTAGGAGTCTGTGGGATTCTGTAAGGTTCTGGAGGGTTCTGCAGGGTTCTGTAGGGGCCCGTAGAGTTCCGTAGTGGCTGGTAAAGTTCCGTAGGGCCCTGTGGGGTTCTGTATGGACCTGTAGGGTTCTGTAGGGGCCTGCAGGGTTCTGTAAGTGCCCGCAAGTGTCTGTAGGGTTCCGTCGGGGTCTGTAGGGTTCCGTAGGCGCCTGCAGTGTTCTGTAGGAGCCCATAGGGTTTTAGTGAGGTTCCGTTGTGTTGCTAAGGGTCTTGTAGAGTGCTGTCGGGTCCTGGAGTATTCTGTAGGGTTCCAGAGGGGCTCGTAGGGTTCCGTTGAAATCTGTAGGCTTCCCTAGGGGCCCGTGGAGTCCCGTAGATTTCCATAGGGGCCTGTAGGGTTGTGTAAGTGCCCGCAGGGGTTGGTAGGAGCTTGTAGGGTGCCATAAGTTTCCAGAGGGTTGTGTAGGGTTCCGTAGGGGCCTGTGGTGTTCCCTAGGGGCCTATAGAGTCTCGTACCGTTCCGTAGGGGCCTGTGGTGTTCCCTAGGGGCCTGTAGAGTCTCGTACGGTTCCGTAGGGGCCTGTAGTGTTCCCTAGGGCCCTCTAGAGTCTCGTACAGTTCCGTAGGGTCCTGTAGGTTTCCATAAGCGCCCGCAGAGGTCTGAAGGGGCCCGTACTGTTCCGTAAGGATCCATAGGGCTCCGTAGAGCTTCGTAGGTTCCCTAGAGGCCTGTAGAGTACCGCAGGAGCCAGTAGTGTTCTGTAGGGGCCCGTAGGGTTCCTTCCATAGGGGCTGGCAGTGTTCCGTAGGGTCCTCTAGGGTTGAGTAAGTGCCCGCAGGAGTCTGTAGGAATCCGTGGGATTCTGTAAGGCTCTGGAGGGTTCTGCAGGGTTCCGTAGGGGCCCGTAGAGTTCCGTAGTGGCTGGTAACGTTCCGTAGGGCCCTGTACCGTTCCGTAACTGCCTGCAAGGGTCTTTAGGCTTCCGTAGGGGCTGGTAGGGTTCCATAAAGTTCCGTGGGTTCCTGCAGAGTTCTGCAAGTGCCCGCAAGGGCCTGTAGGGGCGCACAGTGTTTCTGTCAGGTTCCGTAGAGTTCCGTAGGGGCCATAGGTTTCCGTAGCGGCTGGTAGTATTCCGTAGGGGTCTGTAGGGTTCCGTAGGCACCTGCAGTGTTCTGTAGGAGCCCATAGGGTTTTAGTGAGGTTCCGTTGTGTTGCTAAGGGTCTTGTAGAGTGCTGTCGGGTCCTGGAGTATTCTGTAGGGTTCCAGAGGGGCTCGTAGGGTTCCGTTGAAATCTGTAGGCTTCCCTAGGGGCCCGTGGAGTCCCGTAGATTTCCGTAGGGGCCTGTAGGGTTGTGTAAGTGCCCGCAGGGGTTGGTAGGAGCTTGTAGGGTGCCATAAGTTTCCAGAGGGTTGTGTAGGGTTCCGTAGGGGCCTGTGGTGTTCCCTAGGGGCCTATAGAGTCTCGTACCGTTCCGTAGGGGCCTGTGGTGTTCCCTAGGGGCCTGTAGAGTCTCGTACAGTTCCGTAGGGGCCTGTAGTGTTCCCTAGGGGCCTCTAGAGTCTCGTACAGTTCCGTAGGGTCCTGTAGGTTTCCATAAGCGCCCGCAGAGGTCTGAAGGGACCCGTACTGTTCCATAAGGATCCATAGGGTTCCGTAGAGCTTCGTAGGTTCCCTAGAGGCCTGTAGAGTACCGCAGGAGCCAGTAGTGTTTTGTAGGGGCCCGTAAGGTTCCTTCCGTAGGGGCTGGCAGTGTTCCGTAGGGGCCTGTAGGGTTGTGTAAGTGCCCGCAGCAGTCTGTAGGAGTCTGTGGGATTCTGTAAGGTTCTGGAGGGTTCTGCAGGGTTCTGTAGGGGCCCGTAGAGTTCCGTAGTGGCTGGTAAAGTTCCGTAGGGCCCTGTGGGGTTCTGTATGGACCTGTAGGGTTCTGTAGGGGCCTGCAGGGTTCTGTAAGTGCCCGCAAGTGTCTGTAGGGTTCCGTCGGGGTCTGTAGGGTTCCGTAGGCGCCTGCAGTGTTCTGTAGGAGCCCATAGGGTTTTAGTGAGGTTCCGTTGTGTTGCTAAGGGTCTTGTAGAGTGCTGTCGGGTCCTGGAGTATTCTGTAGGGTTCCAGAGGGGCTCGTAGGGTTCCGTTGAAATCTGTAGGCTTCCCTAGGGGCCCGTGGAGTCCCGTAGATTTCCATAGGGGCCTGTAGGGTTGTGTAAGTGCCCGCAGGGGTTGGTAGGAGCTTGTAGGGTGCCATAAGTTTCCAGAGGGTTGTGTAGGGTTCCGTAGGGGCCTGTGGTGTTCCCTAGGGGCCTATAGAGTCTCGTACCGTTCCGTAGGGGCCTGTGGTGTTCCCTAGGGGCCTGTAGAGTCTCGTACGGTTCCGTAGGGGCCTGTAGTGTTCCCTAGGGCCCTCTAGAGTCTCGTACAGTTCCGTAGGGTCCTGTAGGTTTCCATAAGCGCCCGCAGAGGTCTGAAGGGGCCCGTACTGTTCCGTAAGGATCCATAGGGCTCCGTAGAGCTTCGTAGGTTCCCTAGAGGCCTGTAGAGTACCGCAGGAGCCAGTAGTGTTCTGTAGGGGCCCGTAGGGTTCCTTCCATAGGGGCTGGCAGTGTTCCGTAGGGTCCTCTAGGGTTGAGTAAGTGCCCGCAGGAGTCTGTAGGAATCCGTGGGATTCTGTAAGGCTCTGGAGGGTTCTGCAGGGTTCCGTAGGGGCCCGTAGAGTTCCGTAGTGGCTGGTAACGTTCCGTAGGGCCCTGTACCGTTCCGTAACTGCCTGCAAGGGTCTTTAGGCTTCCGTAGGGGCTGGTAGGGTTCCATAAAGTTCCGTGGGTTCCTGCAGAGTTCTGCAAGTGCCCGCAAGGGCCTGTAGGGGCGCACAGTGTTTCTGTCAGGTTCCGTAGAGTTCCGTAGGGGCCATAGGTTTCCGTAGCGGCTGGTAGTATTCCGTAGGGGTCTGTAGGGTTCCGTAGGCACCTGCAGTGTTCTGTAGGAGCCCATAGGGTTTTAGTGAGGTTCCGTTGTGTTGCTAAGGGTCTTGTAGAGTGCTGTCGGGTCCTGGAGTATTCTGTAGGGTTCCAGAGGGGCTCGTAGGGTTCCGTTGAAATCTGTAGGCTTCCCTAGGGGCCCGTGGAGTCCCGTAGATTTCCGTAGGGGCCTGTAGGGTTGTGTAAGTGCCCGCAGGGGTTGGTAGGAGCTTGTAGGGTGCCATAAGTTTCCAGAGGGTTGTGTAGGGTTCCGTAGGGGCCTGTGGTGTTCCCTAGGGGCCTATAGAGTCTCGTACCGTTCCGTAGGGGCCTGTGGTGTTCCCTAGGGGCCTGTAGAGTCTCGTACAGTTCCGTAGGGGCCTGTAGTGTTCCCTAGGGGCCTCTAGAGTCTCGTACAGTTCCGTAGGGTCCTGTAGGTTTCCATAAGCGCCCGCAGAGGTCTGAAGGGGCCCGTACTGTTCCATAAGGATCCATAGGGCTCCGTAGAGCTTCGTAGGTTCCCTAGAGGGCTGTAGAGTACTGCAGGAGCCAGTAGTGTTCTGTAGGGGCCCGTAGGGTTCCTTCCGTAGGGGCTGGCAGTGTTCCGTAGGGGCCTGTAGGGTTGTGTAAGTGCCCGCAGGAGTCTGTAGGAATCCGTGGGATTCTGTAAGGTTCTGGAGGGTTCTGCAGGGTTCTGTAGGGGCCCGTAGAGTTCCGTAGTGGCTGGTAAAGTTCCGTAGGGCCCTGTGGGGTTCTGTATGGACCTTTAGGGTTCTGTAGGGGCCTGCAGGGTTCTGTAAGTGCCCGCAGGTGTCTGTAGGGTTCCATAGGGGTCTGTAGGGTTCCGTAGGCGCCTGCAGTGTTCTGTAGGAGCCCATAGGGTTTTAGTGAGGTTCCGTTGTGTTGCTAAGGGTCTTGTAGAGTGCTGTCGGGTCCTGGAGTATTCTGTAGGGTTCCAGAGGGGCTCGTAGGGTTCCGTTGAAATCTGTAGGCTTCCCTAGGGGCCCGTGGAGTCCCGTAGATTTCCGTAGGGGCCTGTAGGGTTGTGTAAGTGCCCGCAGGGGTTGGTAGGAGCTTGTAGGGTGCCATAAGTTTCCAGAGGGTTGTGTAGGGTTCCGTAGGGGCCTGTGGTGTTCCCTAGGGGCCTATAGAGTCTCGTACCGTTCCGTAGGGGCCTGTGGTGTTCCCTAGGGGCCTGTAGAGTCTCGTACGGTTCCGTAGGGGCCTGTAGTGTTCCCTAGGGGCCTCTAGAGTCTCGTACAGTTCCGTAGGGTCCTGTAGGTTTCCATAAGCGCCCGCAGAGGTCTGAAGGGACCCGTACTGTTCCATAAGGATCCATAGGCCTCCGTAGAGCTTCGTAGGTTCCCTAGAGGCCTGTACAGTACCGCAGGAGCCAGTAGTGTTCTGTAGGGGCCCGTAAGGTTCCTTCCGTAGGGGCTGGCAGTGTTCCGTAGGGGCCTGTAGGGTTGTGTAAGTGCCCGCAGCAGTCTGTAGGAGTCTGTGGGATTCTGTAAGGTTCTGGAGGGTTCTGCAGGGTTCTGTAGGGGCCCGTAGAGTTCCGTAGTGGCTGGTAAAGTTCCGTAGGGCCCTGTGGGGTTCTGTATGGACCTGTAGGGTTCTGTAGGGGCCTGCAGGGTTCTGTAAGTGCCCGCAAGTGTCTGTAGGGTTCCGTAGGGGTCTGTAGGGTTCCGTAGGCGCCTGCAGTGTTCTGTAGGAGCCCATAGGGTTTTAGTGAGGTTCCGTTGTGTTGCTAAGGGTCTTGTAGAGTGCTGTCGGGTCCTGGAGTATTCTGTAGGGTTCCAGAGGGGCTCGTAGGGTTCCGTTGAAATCTGTAGGCTTCCCTAGGGGCCCGTGGAGTCCCGTAGATTTCCGTAGGGGCCTGTAGGGTTGTGTAAGTGCCCGCAGGGGTTGGTAGGAGCTTGTAGGGTGCCATAAGTTTCCAGAGGGTTGTGTAGGGTTCCGTAGGGGCCTGTGGTGTTCCCTAGGGGCCTATAGAGTCTCGTACCGTTCCGTAGGGGCCTGTGGTGTTCCCTAGGGGCCTGTAGAGTCTCGTACGGTTCCGTAGGGGTCTGTAGTGTTCCCTAGGGGCCTCTAGAGTCTCGTACAGTTCCGTAGGGTCCTGTAGGTTTCCATAAGCGCCTGCAGAGGTCTGAAGGGGCCCGTACTGTTCCATAAGGATCCATAGGGCTCCGTAGAGCTTCGTAGGTTCCCTAGAGGGCTGTAGAGTACTGCAGGAGCCAGTAGTGTTCTGTAGGGGCCCGTAGGGTTCCTTCCGTAGGGGCTGGCAGTGTTCCGTAGGGGCCTGTAGGGTTGTGTAAGTGCCCGCAGGAGTCTGTAGGAATCCGTGGGATTCTGTAAGGTTCTGGAGGGTTCTGCAGGGTTCCGTAGGGGCCCCTTAGAGTTCCGTAGTGGCTGGTAAAGTTCCGTAGGGCCCTGTGGGGTTCTGTATGGACCTGTAGGGTTCTGTAGGGGCCTGCAGGGTTCTGTAAGTGCCCGCAGGTGTCTGTAGGGTTCCATAGGGGTCTGTAGGGTTCCGTAGGCGCCTGCAGTGTTCTGTAGGAGCCCATAGGGTTTTAGTGAGGTTCCGTTGTGTTGCTAAGGGTCTTGTAGAGTGCTGTCGGGTCCTGGAGTATTCTGTTGGGTTCCAGAGGGGCTCGTAGGGTTCCGCTGAAATCTGTAGGCTTCCCTAGGGGCCCGTGGAGTCCCGTAGATTTCCGTAGGGGCCTGTAGGGTTGTGTAAGTGCCCGCAGGGGTTGGTAGGAGCTTGTAGGGTGCCATAAGTTTCCAGAGGGTTGTGTAGGGTTCCGTAGGGGCCTGTGGTGTTCCCTAGGGGCCTATAGAGTCTCGTACCGTTCCGTAGGGGCCTGTGGTGTTCCCTAGGGGCCTGTAGAGTCTCGTACGGTTCCGTAGGGGCCTGTAGTGTTCCCTAGGGGCCTCTAGAGTCTCGTACAGTTCCGTAGGGTCCTGTAGGTTTCCATAAGCGCCCGCAGAGGTCTGAAGGGACCCGTACTGTTCCATAAGGATCCATAGGCCTCCGTAGAGCTTCGTAGGTTCCCTAGAGGGCTGTAGAGTACCGCAGGAGCCAGTAGTGTTCTGTAGGGGCCCGTAAGGTTCCTTCCGTAGGGGCTGGCAGTGTTCCGTAGGGGCCTGTAGGGTTGTGTAAGTGCCCGCAGCAGTCTGTAGGAGTCTGTGGGATTCTGTAAGGTTCTGGAGGGTTCTGCAGGGTTCTGTAGGGGCCCGTAGAGTTCCGTAGTGGCTGGTAAAGTTCCGTAGGGCCCTGTGGGGTTCTGTATGGACCTGTAGGGTTCTGTAGGGGCCTGCAGGGTTCTGTAAGTGCCCGCAAGTGTCTGTAGGGTTCCGTAGGGGTCTGTAGGGTTCCGTAGGCGCCTGCAGTGTTCTGTAGGAGCCCATAGGGTTTTAGTGAGGTTCCGTTGTGTTGCTAAGGGTCTTGTAGAGTGCTGTCGGGTCCTGGAGTATTCTGTAGGGTTCCAGAGGGGCTCGTAGGGTTCCGTTGAAATCTGTAGGCTTCCCTAGGGGCCCGTGGAGTCCCGTAGATTTCCGTAGGGGCCTGTAGGGTTGTGTAAGTGCCCGCAGGGGTTGGTAGGAGCTTGTAGGGTGCCATAAGTTTCCAGAGGGTTGTGTAGGGTTCCGTAGGGGCCTGTGGTGTTCCCTAGGGGCATATAGAGTCTCGTACCGTTCCGTAGGGGCCTGTGGTGTTCCCTAGGGGCCTGTAGAGTCTCGTACGGTTCCGTAGGGGTCTGTAGTGTTCCCTAGGGGCCTCTAGAGTCTCGTACAGTTCCGTAGGGTCCTGTAGGTTTCCATAAGCGCCCGCAGAGGTCTGAAGGGGCCCGTACTGTTCCGTAAGGATCCATAGGGCTCCGTAGAGCTTCGTAGGTTCCCTAGAGGGCTGTAGAGTACCGCAGGAGCCAGTAGTGTTCTGTAGGGGCCCGTAGGGTTCCTTCCATAGGGGCTGGCAGTGTTCCGTAGGGTCCTCTAGGGTTGAGTAAGTGCCCGCAGGAGTCTGTAGGAATCCGTGGGATTCTGTAAGGCTCTGGAGGGTTCTGCAGGGTTCCGTAGGGGCCCGTAGAGTTCCGTAGTGGCTGGTAACGTTCCGTAGGGCCCTGTACCGTTCCGTAACTGCCTGCAAGGGTCTTTAGGCTTCCGTAGGGGCTGGTAGGGTTCCATAAAGTTCCGTGGGTTCCTGCAGAGTTCTGCAAGTGCCCGCAAGGGCCTGTAGGGGCGCACAGTGTTTCTGTCAGGTTCCGTAGAGTTCCGTAGGGGCCATAGGTTTCCGTAGCGGCTGGTAGTATTCCGTAGGGGTCTGTAGGGTTCCTTAGGGGCCTGCAGTGTTCTGTAGGAGCCCATAGGGTTTTAGTGAGGTTCCGTTGTGTTGCTAAGGGTCTTGTAGAGTGCTGTCGGGTCCTGGAGTATTCTGTAGGGTTCCAGAGGGGCTGGTAGGGTTCCGTTGAAATCTGTAGGCTTCCCTAGGGGCCCATGGAGTCCCGTAGATTTCCGTAGGGGCCTGTAGGGTTGTGTAAGTGCCCGCAGGGGTTGGTAGGAGGTTGTAGGGTGCCATAAGTTTCCAGAGGGTTGTGTAGGGTTCCGTAGGGGCCTGTGGTGTTCCCTAGGGGCCTGTAGAGTCTCGTACGGTTCCGTAGGGTCCTGTAGGTTTCCATAAGCGCCCGCAGAGGTCTGAAGGGGCCCGTACTGTTCCGTAAGGATCCATAGGGTTCCGTAGAGCTTCGTAGGTTCCCTAGAGGCCTGTAGAGTACCGCAGGAGCCAGTAGTGTTCTGTAGGGGCCCGTAAGGTTCCTTCCGTAGGGGCTGGGAGTGTTCCGTAGGGTCCTCTAGGGTTGTGTAAGTGCCCGCAGCAGTCTGTAGGAGTCTGTGGGATTCTGTAAGGTTCTGGAGGGTTCTGCAGGGTTCTGTAGGGGCCCGTAGAGTTCCGTAGTGGCTGGTAAAGTTCCGTAGGGCCCTGTGGGGTTCTGTATGGACCTGTAGGGTTCTGTAGGGGCCTGCAGGCTTCTGTAAGTGCCCGCAGGTGTCTGTAGGGTTTTGTAGGGGTCCGTAGGCGCCTGCAGTGTTCTGTAGGAGCCCATAGGGTTTTAGTGAGGTTCCGTTGTGTTGCTAAGGGTCTTGTAGAGTGCTGTCGGGTCCTGGAGTATTCTGTAGGGTTCCAGAGTGGCTCGTAGGGTTCCGTTGAAATTTGTAGGCTTCCCTAGGGGCCCGTGGAGTCCCGTAGATTTCTGTAGGGGCCTGTAGGGTTGTGTAAGTGCCCGCAGGGGTTGGTAGGAGCTTGTAGGGTGCCATGTTTCCAGAGGGTTGTGTAGGGTTCCGTAGGGGCCTGTGGTGTTCCCTAGGGGCCTATAGAGTCTCATACGGTTCCGTAGGGGCCTGTAGCGTTCCCTAGGGGCCTCTAGAGTCTCGTACAGTTCCGTAGGGTCCTGTAGGTTTCCATAAGCGCCCGCAGAGATCTGAAGGGGCCCGTACTGTTCCGTAAGGATCCATAGGGTTCCGTAGAGCTTCGTAGGTTCCCTAGAGGCCTGTAGAGTACCGCAGGAGCCAGTAGTGTTCTGTAGGGGCCCGTAGGGTTCCTTCCATAGGGGCTGGCAGTGTTCCGTAGGGGCCTCTAGGGTTGAGTAAGTTCCCTGCAGGAGTCTGTAGGAATCCGTGGGATTCTGTAAGGTTCTGGAGGGTTCTGCAGGGTTCCGTAGGGGCCCGTAGAGTTCCGTAGTGGCTGGTAAAGTTCCGTAGGGCCCTGTACCGTTCCGTAACTGCCTGCAAGGGTCTTTAGGCTTCCGTAGGGGCTGGTAGGGTTCCATAAAGTTCCGTGGGTTCCTGCAGAGTTCTGCAAGTGCCCGCAAGGGCCTGTAGGGGCCCACAGTGTTTCTGTCAGGTTCCGTAGAGTTCCGTAGGGGCCGTAGCTTTCCGTAGCGGCTGGTAGTATTCCGTAGGGGTCTGTAGGGTTCCGTAGGCACCTGCAGTGTTCTGTAGGAGCCCATAGGGTTTTAGTGAGGTTCCGTTGTGTTGCTAAGGGTCTTGTAGAGTGCTGTCGGGTCCTGGAGTATTCTGTAGGGTTCCAGAGGGGCTCGTAGGGTTCCGTTGAAATCTGTAGGCTTCCCTAGGGGCCCGTGGAGTCCCGTAGATTTCCGTAGGGGCCTGTAGGGTTGTGTAAGTGCCCGCAGGGGTTGGTAGGAGCTTGTAGGGTGCCATAAGTTTCCAGAGGGTTGTGTAGGGTTCCGTAGGGGCCTGTGGTGTTCCCTAGGGGCCTGTAGAGTCTCGTACGGTTCTGTAGGGGCCTGTGGTGTTCCCTAGGGGCCTGTAGAGTCTCGTACGGTTCCGTAGGGGCCTGTAGTGTTCCCTAGGGGCCTCTAGAGTCTCGTACAGTTCCGTAGGGTCCTGTAGGTTTCCATAAGCGCCCGCAGAGGTCTGAAGGGGCCCGTACTGTTCCGTAAGGATCCATAGGGCTCCGTAGAGCTTCGTAGGTTCCCTAGAGGCCTGTAGAGTACTGCAGGAGCCAGTAGTGTTCTGTAGGGGCCCGTAAGGTTCCTTCCGTAGGGGCTGGCAGTGTTCCGTAGGGTCCTCTAGGGTTGTGTAAGTGCCCGCAGCAGTCTGTAGGAGTCTGTGGGATTCTGTAAGGTTCTGGAGGGTTCTGCAGGGTTCTGTAGGGGCCCGTAGAGTTCCGTAGTGGCTGGTAAAGTTCCGTAGGGCCCTGTGGGGTTCTGTATGGACCTGTAGGGTTCTGTAGGGGCCTGCAGGCTTCTGTAAGTGCCTGTAAGTATCTGTAGGGTTCCGTAGGGGTCTGTAGGGTTCCGTAGGCGCCTGCAGTGTTCTGTAGGAGCCCATAGGGTTTTAGTGAGGTTCCGTTGTGTTGCTAAGGGTCTTGTAGAGTGCTGTCGGGTCCTGGAGTATTCTGTAGGGTTCCAGAGGGGCTCGTAGGGTTCCGCTGAAATCTGTAGGCTTCCCTAGGGGCCCGTGGAGTCCCGTAGATTTCCGTAGGGGCCTGTAGGGTTGTGTAAGTGCCCGCAGGGGTTGGTAGGAGCTTGTAGGGTGCCATAAGTTTCCAGAGGGTTGTGTAGGGTTCCGTAGGGGCCTGTAGTGTTCCCTAGGGGCCTCTAGAGTCTCGTACAGTTCCGTAGGGTCCTGTAGGTTTCCATAAGCGCCCGCAGAGGTCTGAAGGGGCCCGTACTGTTCCGTAAGGATCCATAGGGCTCCGTAGAGCTTCGTAGGTTCCCTAGAGGCCTGTAGAGTACTGCAGGAGCCAGTAGTGTTCTGTAGGGGCCCGTAGGGTTCCTTCCGTAGGGGCTGGCAGTGTTCCGTAGGGTCCTCTAGGGTTGAGTAAGTGCCCGCAGGAGTCTGTAGGAATCCGTGGGATTCTGTAAGGTTCTGGAGGGTTCTGCAGGGTTCCGTAGGGGCCCGTAGAGTTCCGTAGTGGCTGGTAAAGTTCCCTAGGGCCCTGTACCGTTCCGTAACTGCCTGCAAGGGTCTTTAGGCTTCCGTAGGGGCTGGTAGGGTTCCATAAAGTTCCGTGGGTTCCTGCAGAGTTCTGCAAGTGCCCGCAAGGGCCTGTAGGGGCCCACAGTGTTTCTGTCAGGTTCCGTAGAGTTCCGTAGGGGCCATAGCTTTCCGTAGCGGCTGGTAGTATTCCGTAGGGGTCTGTAGGGTTCCGTAGGCACCTGCAGTGTTCTGTAGGAGCCCATAGGGTTTTAGTGAGGTTCTGTTGTGTTGCTAAGGGTCTTGTAGAGTGCTGTCGGGTCCTGGAGTATTCTGTAGGGTTCCAGAGGGGCTCGTAGGGTTCCGTTGAAATCTGTAGGCTTCCCTAGGGGCCCGTGGAGTCCCGTAGATTTCCGTAGGGGCCTGTAGGGTTGTGTAAGTGCCCGCAGGGGTTGGTAGGAGCTTGTAGGGTGCCATAAGTTTCCAGAGGGTTGTGTAGGGTTCCGTAGGGGCCTGTGGTGACCCCTAGGGGCCTCTAGAGTCTCGTACAGTTCCGTAGGGTCCTGTAGGTTTCCATAAGCGCCCGCAGAGGTCTGAAGGGGCCCGTACTGTTCCGTAAGGATCCATAGGGCTCCGTAGAGCTTCGTAGGTTCCCTAGAGGCCTGTAGAGTACTGCAGGAGCCAGTAGTGTTCTGTAGGGGCCCGTAGGGTTCCTTCCGTAGGGGCTGGCAGTGTTCCGTAGGGTCCTCTAGGGTTGAGTAAGTGCCCGCAGCAGTCTGTAGGAGTCTGTGGGATTCTGTAAGGTTCTGGAGGGTTCTGCAGGGTTCCGTAGTGGCCCGTAGAGTTCCGTAGTGGCTGGTAAAGTTCCGTAGGGCCCTGTACCGTTCCGTAACTGCCTGCAAGGGTCTTTAGGCTTCCGTAGGGGCTGGTAGGGTTCCATAAAGTTCCGTGGGTTCCTGCAGAGTTCTGCAAGTGCCCGCAAGGGCCTGTAGGGGCCCACAGTGTTTCTGTCAGGTTCCGTAGAGTTCCGTAGGGGCCGTAGCTTTCCGTAGCGGCTGGTAGTATTCCGTAGGGGTCTGTAGGGTTCCGTAGGCACCTGCAGTGTTCTGTAGGAGCCCATAGGGTTTTAGTGAGGTTCCGTTGTGTTGCTAAGGGTCTTGTAGAGTGCTGTCGGGTCCTGGAGTATTCTGTAGGGTTCCAGAGGGGCTCGTAGGGTTCCGTCGAAATCTGTAGGCTTCCCTAGGGGCCCGTGGAGTCCCGTAGATTTCCGTAGGGACCTGTAGGGTTGTGTAAGTGCCCGCAGGGGTTGGTAGGAGCTTGTAGGGTGCCATAAGTTTCCAGAGGGTTGTGTAGGGTTCCGTAGGGGCCTGTGGTGACCCCTAGGGGCCTGTAGAATCTCGTACGGTTCTGTAGGGGCCTGTGGTGTTCCCTAGGGGCCTGTAGAGTCTCGTACAGTTCCGTAGGGGCCTGTAGTGTTCCCTAGGGGCCTCTAGAGTCTCGTACAGTTCCGTAGTGTCGTGTAGGTTTCCATAAGCGCCCGCAGAGGTCTGAAGGGGCCCGTACTGTTCCATAAGGATCCATAGGGCTCCGTAGAGCTTCGTAGGTTCCCTAGAGGCCTGTAGAGTACCGCAGGAGCCAGTAGTGTTCTGTAGGGGCCCGTAAGGTTCCTTCCGTAGGGGCTGGCAGTGTTCCGTAGGGGCCTGTAGGGTTGTGTAAGTGCCCGCAGCAGTCTGTAGGAGTCTGTGGGATTCTGTAAGGTTCTGGAGGGTTCTGCAGGGTTCTGTAGGGGCCCGTAGAGTTCCGTAGTGGCTGGTAAAGTTCCTTAGGGCCCTGTGGGGTTCTGTATGGACCTGTAGGGTTCTGTAGGGGCCTGCAGGGTTCTGTAAGTGCCTGTAAGTATCTGTAGGGTTCCGTAGGGGTCTGTAGGGTTCTGTAGGCGCCTGCAGTGTTCTGTAGGAGCCCATAGGGTTTTAGTGAGGTTCCGTTGTGTTGCTAAGGGTCTTGTAGAGTGCTGTCGGGTCCTGGAGTATTCTGTAGGGTTCCAGAGGGGCTCGTAGGGTTCCGCTGAAATCTGTAGGCTTCCCTAGGGGCCCGTGGAGTCCCGTAGATTTCCGTAGGGGCCTGTAGGGTTGTGTAAGTGCCCGCAGGGGTTGGTAGGAGGTTGTAGGGTGCCATAAGTTTCCAGAGGGTTGTGTAGGGTTCCGTAGGGGCCTGTAGTGTTCCCTAGGGGCCTCTAGAGTCTCGTACAGTTCCGTAGGGTCCTGTAGGTTTCCATAAGCGCCCGCAGAGGTCTGAAGGGGCCCGTACTGTTCCGTAAGGATCCATAGGGTTCCGTAGAGCTTCGTAGGTTCCCTAGAGGCCTGTAGAGTACCGCAGGAGCCAGTAGTGTTCTGTAGGGGCCCGTAGGGTTCCTTCCATAGGGGCTGGCAGTGTTCCGTAGGGTCCTCTAGGGTTGAGTAAGTGCCCGCAGGAGTCTGTAGGAATCCGTGGGATTCTGTAAGGTTCTGCAGGGTTCTGCAGGGTTCCGTAGGGGCCCGTAGAGTTCCGTAGTGGCTGGTAAAGTTCCCTAGGGCCCTGTACCGTTCCGTAACTGCCTGCAAGGGTCTTTAGGCTTCCGTAGGGGCTGGTAGGGTTCCATAAAGTTCCGTGGGTTCCTGCAGAGTTCTGCAAGTGCCCGCAAGGGCCTGTAGGGGCGCACAGTGTTTCTGTCTGGTTCCGTAGAGTTCCGTAGGGGCCATAGGTTTCCGTAGCGGCTGGTAGTATTCCGTAGGGGTCTGTAGGGTTCCGTAGGCACCTGCAGTGTTCTGTAGGAGCCCATAGGGTTTTAGTGAGGTTCCGTTGTGTTGCTAAGGGTCTTGTAGAGTGCTGTCGGGTCCTGGAGTATTCTGTAGGGTTCCAGAGGGGCTCGTAGGGTTCCGCTGAAATCTGTAGGCTTCCCTAGGGGCCCGTGGAGTCCCGTAGATTTCCGTAGGGGCCTGTAGGGTTGTGTAAGTGCCCGCAGGGGTTGGTAGGAGCTTGTAGGGTGCCATAAGTTTCCAGAGGGTTGTGTAGGGTTCCGTAGGGGCCTGTGGTGTTCCCTAGGGGCCTGTAGAGTCTCGTACGGTTCCGTAGGGGCCTGTGGTGTTCCCTAGGGGCCTGTAGAGTCTCGTACGGTTCCGTAGGGGTCTGTAGTGTTCCCTAGGGGCCTCTAGAGTCTCGTACAGTTCCGTAGGGTCCTGTAGGTTTCTATAAGCGCCCGCAGAGGTCTGAAGGGACCCGTACTGTTCCATAAGGATCCATAGGGTTCCGTAGAGCTTCGTAGGTTCCCTAGAGGGCTGTAGAGTACCGCAGGAGCCAGTAGTGTTCTGTAGGGGCCCGTAAGGTTCCTTCCGTAGGGGCTGGCAGTGTTCCGTAGGGGCCTGTAGGGTTGTGTAAGTGCCCGCAGCAGTCTGTAGGAGTCTGTGGGATTCTGTAAGGTTCTGGAGGGTTCTGCAGGGTTCTGTAGGGGCCCGTAGAGTTCCGTAGTGGCTGGTAAAGTTCCGTAGGGCCCTGTGGGGTTCTGTATGGACCTGTAGGGTTCTGTAGGGGCCTGCAGGCTTCTGTAAGTGCCTGTAAGTATCTGTAGGGTTCCGTAGGGGTCTGTAGGGTTCCGTAGGCGCCTGCAGTGTTCTGTAGGAGCCCATAGGGTTTTAGTGAGGTTCCGTTGTGTTGCTAAGGGTCTTGTAGAGTGCTGTCGGGTCCTGGAGTATTCTGTAGGGTTCCAGAGGGGCTCGTAGGGTTCCGCTGAAATCTGTAGGCTTCCCTAGGGGCCCGTGGAGTCCCGTAGATTTCCGTAGGGGCCTGTAGGGTTGTGTAAGTGCCCGCAGGGGTTGGTAGGAGCTTGTAGGGTGCCATAAGTTTCCAGAGGGTTGTGTAGGGTTCCGTAGGGGCCTGTAGTGTTCCCTAGGGGCCTCTAGAGTCTCGTACAGTTCCGTAGGGTCCTGTAGGTTTCCATAAGCGCCCGCAGAGGTCTGAAGGGGCCCGTACTGTTCCGTAAGGATCCATAGGGCTCCGTAGAGCTTCGTAGGTTCCCTAGAGGCCTGTAGAGTACTGCAGGAGCCAGTAGTGTTCTGTAGGGGCCCGTAGGGTTCCTTCCGTAGGGGCTGGCAGTGTTCCGTAGGGTCCTCTAGGGTTGAGTAAGTGCCCGCAGGAGTCTGTAGGAATCCGTGGGATTCTGTAAGGTTCTGGAGGGTTCTGCAGGGTTCCGTAGTGGCCCGTAGAGTTCCGTAGTGGCTGGTAAAGTTCCGTAGGGCCCTGTACCGTTCCGTAACTGCCTGCAAGGGTCTTTAGGCTTCCGTAGGGGCTGGTAGGGTTCCATAAAGTTCCGTGGGTTCCTGCAGAGTTCTGCAAGTGCCCGCAAGGGCCTGTAGGGGCCCACAGTGTTTCTGTCAGGTTCCGTAGAGTTCCGTAGGGGCCGTAGCTTTCCGTAGCGGCTGGTAGTATTCCGTAGGGGTCTGTAGGGTTCCGTAGGCACCTGCAGTGTTCTGTAGGAGCCCATAGGGTTTTAGTGAGGTTCCGTTGTGTTGCTAAGGGTCTTGTAGAGTGCTGTCGGGTCCTGGAGTATTCTGTAGGGTTCCAGAGGGGCTCGTAGGGTTCCGTCGAAATCTGTAGGCTTCCCTAGGGGCCCGTGGAGTCCCGTAGATTTCCGTAGGGACCTGTAGGGTTGTGTAAGTGCCCGTAGGGGTTGGTAGGAGCTTGTAGGGTGCCATAAGTTTCCAGAGGGTTGTGTAGGGTTCCGTAGGGGCCTGTGGTGACCCCTAGGGGCCTGTAGAATCTCGTACGGTTCTGTAGGGGCCTGTGCTGTTCCCTAGGGGCCTGTAGAGTCTCGTACAGTTCCGTAGGGGCCTGTAGTGTTCCCTAGGGGCCTCTAGAGTCTCGTACAGTTCCGTAGTGTCGTGTAGGTTTCCATAAGCGCCCGCAGAGGTCTGAAGGGGCCCGTACTGTTCCATAAGGATCCATAGGGCTCCGTAGAGCTTCGTAGGTTCCCTAGAGGCCTGTAGAGTACCGCAGGAGCCAGTAGTGTTCTGTAGGGGCCCGTAAGGTTCCTTCCGTAGGGGCTGGCAGTGTTCCGTAGGGGCCTGTAGGGTTGTGTAAGTGCCCGCAGCAGTCTGTAGGAGTCTGTGGGATTCTGTAAGGTTCTGGAGGGTTCTGCAGGGTTCTGTAGGGGCCCGTAGAGTTCCGTAGTGGCTGGTAAAGTTCCTTAGGGCCCTGTGGGGTTCTGTATGGACCTGTAGGGTTCTGTAGGGGCCTGCAGGGTTCTGTAAGTGCCTGTAAGTATCTGTAGGGTTCCGTAGGGGTCTGTAGGGTTCTGTAGGCGCCTGCAGTGTTCTGTAGGAGCCCATAGGGTTTTAGTGAGGTTCCGTTGTGTTGCTAAGGGTCTTGTAGAGTGCTGTCGGGTCCTGGAGTATTCTGTAGGGTTCCAGAGGGGCTCGTAGGGTTCCGCTGAAATCTGTAGGCTTCCCTAGGGGCCCGTGGAGTCCCGTAGATTTCCGTAGGGGCCTGTAGGGTTGTGTAAGTGCCCGCAGGGGTTGGTAGGAGCTTGTAGGGTGCCATAAGTTTCCAGAGGGTTGTGTAGGGTTCCGTAGGGGCCTGTAGTGTTCCCTAGGGGCCTCTAGAGTCTCGTACAGTTCCGTAGGGTCCTGTAGGTTTCCATAAGCGCCCGCAGAGGTCTGAAGGGGCCCGTACTGTTCCATAAGGATCCATAGGGCTCCGTAGAGCTTCGTAGGTTCCCTAGAGGGCTGTAGAGTACTGCAGGAGCCAGTAGTGTTCTGTAGGGGCCCGTAGGGTTCCTTCCGTAGGGGCTGGCAGTGTTCCGTAGGGGCCTGTAGGGTTGTGTAAGTGCCCGCAGCAGTCTGTAGGAGTCTGTGGGATTCTGTAAGGTTCTGGAGGGTTCTGCAGGGTTCTGTAGGGGCCCGTAGAGTTCCGTAGTGGCTGGTAAAGTTCCGTAGGGCCCTGTGGGGTTCTGTATGGACCTGTAGGGTTCTGTAGGGGCCTGCAGGCTTCTGTAAGTGCCTGTAAGTATCTGTAGGGTTCCGTAGGGGTCTGTAGGGTTCCGTAGGCGCCTGCAGTGTTCTGTAGGAGCCCATAGGGTTTTAGTGAGGTTCCGTTGTGTTGCTAAGGGTCTTGTAGAGTGCTGTCGGGTCCTGGAGTATTCTGTAGGGTTCCAGAGGGGCTCGTAGGGTTCCGCTGAAATCTGTAGGCTTCCCTAGGGGCCCGTGGAGTCCCGTAGATTTCCGTAGGGGCCTGTAGGGTTGTGTAAGTGCCCGCAGGGGTTGGTAGGAGCTTGTAGGGTGCCATAAGTTTCCAGAGGGTTGTGTAGGGTTCCGTAGGGGCCTGTAGTGTTCCCTAGGGGCCTCTAGAGTCTCGTACAGTTCCGTAGGGTCCTGTAGGTTTCCATAAGCGCCCGCAGAGGTCTGAAGGGGCCCGTACTGTTCCGTAAGGATCCATAGGGCTCCGTAGAGCTTCGTAGGTTCCCTAGAGGCCTGTAGAGTACTGCAGGAGCCAGTAGTGTTTTGTAGGGGCCCGTAGGGTTCCTTCCGTAGGGGCTGGCAGTGTTCCGTAGGGTCCTCTAGGGTTGAGTAAGTGCCCGCAGGAGTCTGTAGGAATCCGTGGGATTCTGTAAGGTTCTGGAGGGTTCTGCAGGGTTCCGTAGGGGCCCGTAGAGTTCCGTAGTGGCTGGTAAAGTTCCCTAGGGCCCTGTACCATTCCGTAACTGCCTGCAAGGGTCTTTAGGCTTCCGTAGGGGCTGGTAGGGTTCCATAAAGTTCCGTGGGTTCCTGCAGAGTTCTGCAAGTGCCCGCAAGGGCCTGTAGGGGCCCACAGTGTTTCTGTCAGGTTCCGTAGAGTTCCGTAGGGGCCGTAGCTTTCCGTAGCGGCTGGTAGTATTCCGTAGGGGTCTGTAGGGTTCCGTAGGCACCTGCAGTGTTCTGTAGGAGCCCATAGGGTTTTAGTGAGGTTCCGTTGTGTTGCTAAGGGTCTTGTAGAGTGCTGTCGGGTCCTGGAGTATTCTGTAGGGTTCCAGAGGGGCTCGTAGGGTTCCGTCGAAATCTGTAGGCTTCCCTAGGGGCCCGTGGAGTCCCGTAGATTTCCGTAGGGACCTGTAGGGTTGTGTAAGTGCCCGTAGGGGTTGGTAGGAGCTTGTAGGGTGCCATAAGTTTCCAGAGGGTTGTGTAGGGTTCCGTAGGGGCCTGTGGTGACCCCTAGGGGCCTGTAGAATCTCGTACGGTTCTGTAGGGGCCTGTGCTGTTCCCTAGGGGCCTGTAGAGTCTCGTACAGTTCCGTAGGGGCCTGTAGTGTTCCCTAGGGGCCTCTAGAGTCTCGTACAGTTCCGTAGTGTCGTGTAGGTTTCCATAAGCGCCCGCAGAGGTCTGAAGGGGCCCGTACTGTTCCATAAGGATCCATAGGGCTCCGTAGAGCTTCGTAGGTTCCCTAGAGGCCTGTAGAGTACCGCAGGAGCCAGTAGTGTTCTGTAGGGGCCCGTAAGGTTCCTTCCGTAGGGGCTGGCAGTGTTCCGTAGGGGCCTGTAGGGTTGTGTAAGTGCCCGCAGCAGTCTGTAGGAGTCTGTGGGATTCTGTAAGGTTCTGGAGGGTTCTGCAGGGTTCTGTAGGGGCCCGTAGAGTTCCGTAGTGGCTGGTAAAGTTCCTTAGGGCCCTGTGGGGTTCTGTATGGACCTGTAGGGTTCTGTAGGGGCCTGCAGGGTTCTGTAAGTGCCTGTAAGTATCTGTAGGGTTCCGTAGGGGTCTGTAGGGTTCCGTAGGCGCCTGCAGTGTTCTGTAGGAGCCCATAGGGTTTTAGTGAGGTTCCGTTGTGTTGCTAAGGGTCTTGTAGAGTGCTGTCGGGTCCTGGAGTATTCTGTAGGGTTCCAGAGGGGCTCGTAGGGTTCCGCTGAAATCTGTAGGCTTCCCTAGGGGCCCGTGGAGTCCCGTAGATTTCCGTAGGGGCCTGTAGGGTTGTGTAAGTGCCCGCAGGGGTTGGTAGGAGGTTGTAGGGTGCCATAAGTTTCCAGAGGGTTGTGTAGGGTTCCGTAGGGGCCTGTAGTGTTCCCTAGGGGCCTCTAGAGTCTCGTACAGTTCCGTAGGGTCCTGTAGGTTTCCATAAGCGCCCGCAGAGGTCTGAAGGGGCCCGTACTGTTCCGTAAGGATCCATAGGGCTCCGTAGAGCTTCGTAGGTTCCCTAGAGGCCTGTAGAGTACCGCAGGAGCCAGTAGTGTTCTGTAGGGGCCCGTAGGGTTCCTTCCATAGGGGCTGGCAGTGTTCCGTAGGGTCCTCTAGGGTTGAGTAAGTGCCCGCAGGAGTCTGTAGGAATCCGTGGGATTCTGTAAGGTTCTGCAGGGTTCTGCAGGGTTCCGTAGTGGCCCGTAGAGTTCCGTAGTGGCTGGTAAAGTTCCCTAGGGCCCTGTACCGTTCCGTAACTGCCTGCAAGGGTCTTTAGGCTTCCGTAGGGGCTGGTAGGGTTCCATAAAGTTCCGTGGGTTCCTGCAGAGTTCTGCAAGTGCCCGCAAGGGCCTGTAGGGGCGCACAGTGTTTCTGTCTGGTTCCGTAGAGTTCCGTAGGGGCCATAGGTTTCCGTAGCGGCTGGTAGTATTCCGTAGGGGTCTGTAGGGTTCCGTAGGCACCTGCAGTGTTCTGTAGGAGCCCATAGGGTTTTAGTGAGGTTCCGTTGTGTTGCTAAGGGTCTTGTAGAGTGCTGTCGGGTCCTGGAGTATTCTGTAGGGTTCCAGAGGGGCTCGTAGGGTTCCGCTGAAATCTGTAGGCTTCCCTAGGGGCCCGTGGAGTCCCGTAGATTTCCGTAGGGGCCTGTAGGGTTGTGTAAGTGCCCGCAGGGGTTGGTAGGAGCTTGTAGGGTGCCATAAGTTTCCAGAGGGTTGTGTAGGGTTCCGTAGGGGCCTGTGGTGTTCCCTAGGGGCCTGTAGAGTCTCGTACGGTTCTGTAGGGGCCTGTGGTGTTCCCTAGGGGCCTGTAGAGCCTAGTACGGTTCCGTAGGGGCCTCTGGTGTTCCCTAGGGGCCTCTAGAGTCTCGTACAGTTCCATAGGGTCCTGTAGGTTTCCATAAGCGCCCGCAGAGGTCTGAAGGGGCCCGTACTGTTCCATAAGGATCCATAGGGTTCCGTAGAGCTTCGTAGGTTCCCTAGAGGGCTGTAGAGTACCGCAGGAGCCAGTAGTGTTCTGTAGGGGCCCGTAAGGTTCCTTCCGTAGGGGCTGGCAGTGTTCCGTAGGGGCCTGTAGGGTTGTGTAAGTGCCCGCAGCAGTCTGTAGGAGTCTGTGGGATTCTGTAAGGTTCTGGAGGGTTCTGCAGGGTTCTGTAGGGGCCCGTAGAGTTCCGTAATGGCTGGTAAAGTTCCGTAGGGCCCTGTGGGGTTCTGTATGGACCTGTAGGGTTCTGTAGGGGCCTGCAGGGTTCTGTAAGTGCCTGCAAGTGTCTCTAGGGTTCCGTAGGGTTCTGTAGGGTTCCGTAGGCGCCTGCAGTGTTCTGTAAGAGCCCATAGGGTTTTAGTGAGGTTCCGTTGTGTTGCTAAGGGTCTTGTAGAGTGCTGTCGGGTCCTGGAGTATTCTGTAGGGTTCCAGAGTGGCTCGTAGGGTTCCGTTGAAATCTGTAGGCTTCCTAGGGGCCCGTGGAGTCCCGTAGATTTCCGTAGGGGCCTGTAGGGTTATGTAAGTGCCCGCAGGGGTTGGTAGGAGCTTGTAGGGTGCCATAAGTTTCCAGAGGGTTGTGTAGGGTTCCGTAGGGGCCTGTGGTATTCCCTAGGGGCCTGTAGAGTCCTGTACGGTTCCGTAGGGGCCTGTGGTGTTCCCTAGGGGCCTGTAGAGTCTCGTACGGTTCCGTAGGGGCCTGTAGTGTTCCCTAGGGGCCTCTAGAGTCTCGTACAGTTCCGTAGGGTCCTGTAGGTTTCCATAAGCGCCCGCAGAGGTCTGAAGGGGCCCGTACTGTTCCGTAAGGATCCATAGGGCTCCGTAGAGCTTCGTAGGTTCCCTAGAGGCCTGTAGAGTACTGCAGGAGCCAGTAGTGTTCTGTAGGGGCCCGTAGGGTTCCTTCCGTAGGGGCTGGCAGTGTTCCGTAGGGTCCTCTAGGGTTGAGTAAGTGCCCGCAGGAGTCTGTAGGAATCCGTGGGATTCTGTAAGGTTCTGGAGGGTTCTGCAGGGTTCCGTAGTGGCCCGTAGAGTTCCGTAGTGGCTGGTAAAGTTCCCTAGGGCCCTGTACCGTTCCGTAACTGCCTGCAAGGGTCTTTAGGCTTCCGTAGGGGCTGGTAGGGTTCCATAAAGTTCCGTGGGTTCCTGCAGAGTTCTGCAAGTGCCCGCAAGGGCCTGTAGGGGCCCACAGTGTTTCTGTCAGGTTCCGTAGAGTTCCGTAGGGGCCATAGCTTTCCGTAGCGGCTGGTAGTATTCCGTAGGGGTCTGTAGGGTTCCGTAGGCACCTGCAGTCTTCTGTAGGAGCCCATAGGGTTTTAGTGAGGTTCCGTTGTGTTGCTAAGGGTCTTGTAGAGTGCTGTCGGGTCCTGGAGTATTCTGTAGGGTTCCAGAGGGGCTCGTAGGGTTCCGTTGAAATCTGTAGGCTTCCCTAGGGGCCCGTGGAGTCCCGTAGATTTCCGTAGGGGCCTGTAGGGTTGTGTAAGTGCCCGCAGGGGTTGGTAGGAGCTTGTAGGGTGCCATAAGTTTCCAGAGGGTTGTGTAGGGTTCCGTAGGGGCCTGTGGTGTTCCCTAGGGGCCTGTAGAGTCTTGTACGGTTCCGTAGGGGCCTGTAGTGTTCCCTAGGGGCCTCTAGAGTCTCGTACAGTTCCGTAGGGTCCTGTAGGTTTCCATAAGCGCCCGCAGAGGTCTGAAGGGGCCCGTACTGTTCCGTAAGGATCCATAGGGCTCCGTAGAGCTTCGTAGGTTCCCTAGAGGCCTGTAGAGTACCGCAGGAGCCAGTAGTGTTCTGTAGGGGCCCGTAAGGTTCCTTCCGTAGGGGCTGGCAGTGTTCCGTAGGGTCCTCTAGGGTTGAGTAAGTGCCCGCAGCAGTCTGTAGGAGTCTGTGGGATTCTGTAAGGTTCTGGAGGGTTCTGCAGGGTTCTGTAGGGGCCCGTAGAGTTCCGTAGTGGCTGGTAAAGTTCCGTAGGGCCCTGTGGGGTTCTGTATGGACCTGTAGGGTTCTGTAGGGGCCTGCAGGGTTCTGTAAGTGCCCGCAAGTGTCTGTAGGGTTCCGTAGGGGTCTGTAGGGTTCCGTAGGCACCTGCAGTGTTCTGTAAGAGCCCATAGGGTTTTAGTGAGGTTCTGTTGTGTTGCTAAGGGTCTTGTAGAGTGCTGTCGGGTCCTGGAGTATTCTGTAGGGTTCCAGAGGGGCTCGTAGGGTTCCGTTGAAATCTGTATGCTTCCCTAAGGGCCCGTGGAGTCCCGTAGATTTCCGTAGGGGCCTGTAGGATTGTGTAAGTGCCCGCAGGGGTTGGTAGGAGGTTGTAGGGTGCCATAAGTTTCCAGAGGGTTGTGTAGGGTTCCGTAGGGGCCTGTGGTATTCCCTAGGGGCCTGTAGAGTCTCGTACGGTTCCGTAGGGGCCTGTGGTGTTCCCTAGGGGCCTGTAGAGTCTCGTACGGTTCCGTAGGGGCCTGTAGTGTTCCCTAGGGGCCTCTAGAGTCTCGTACATTTCCGTAGGGTCCTGTAGGTTTCCATAAGCGCCCGCAGAGGTCTTAAGGGGCCCGTACTGTTCCATAAGGATCCATAGGGTTCCGTAGAACTTCGTAGGTTCCCTAGAGGCCTGTAGAGTACCGCAGTAGCCAGTAGTGTTCTGTAGGGGCCCGTAGGGTTCCTTCCATAGGGGCTGGCAGTGTTCTGTAGGGGCCTCTAGGGTTGAGTAAGTGCCCGCAGGAGTCTGTAGGAATCCGTGGGATTCTGTAAGGTTCTGGAGGGTTCTGCAGGGTTCCGTAGGGGCCCGTAGAGTTCCGTAGTGGCTGGTAACATTCCCTAGGGCCCTGTACCGTTCCGTAACTGCCTGCAAGGGTCTTTAGGCTTCCGTAGGGGCTGGTAGGGTTCCATAAAGTTCCGTGGGTTCCTGCAGAGTTCTGCAAGTGCCCGCAAGGGCCTGTAGGGGCGCACAGTGTTTCTGTCTGGTTCCGTAGAGTTCCGTAGGGGCCATAGGTTTCCGTAGCGGCTGGTAGTATTCCGTAGGGGTCTGTAGGGTTCCGTAGGCACCTGCAGTGTTCTGTAGGAGCCCATAGGGTTTTAGTGAGGTTCCGTTGTGTTGCTAAGGGTCTTGTAGAGTGCTGTCGGGTCCTGGAGTATTCTGTAGGGTTCCAGAGGGGCTGGTAGGGTTCCGTTGAAATCTGTAGGCTTCCCTAGGGGCCCGTGGAGTCCCGTAGATTTCCGTAGGGACCTGTAGGGTTGTGTAAGTGCCTGCAGGGGTTGGTAGGAGCTTCTAGGGTGCCATAAGGTTCCAGAGGGTTGTGTAGGGTTCCGTAGGGGCCTGTGGTGTTCCCTAGGGGCCTGTAGAGTCTCGTACAGTTCCGTAGGGTCCTGTAGGTTTCCATAAGCGCCCGCAGAGGTCTGAAGGGGCCCGTACTGTTCCGTAAGGATCCATAGGGTTCCGTAGAGCTTCGTAGGTTCCCTAGAGGCCTGTAGAGTACTGCAGGAGCCAGTAGTGTTCTGTAGGGGCCCGTAGGGTTCCTTCCATAGGGGCTGGCAGTGTTCCGTAGGGTCCTCTATGGTTGAGTAAGTGCCCGCAGGAGTCTGAAGGAATCCGTGGCATTCTGTAAGGTTCTGGAGGGTTCTGCAGGGTTCCGTAGTGGCCCGTAGAGTTCCGTAGTGGCTGGTAAAGTTCCGTAGGGCCCTGTACCGTTCCGTAACTGCCTGCAAGGGTCTTTAGGCTTCCGTAGGGGCTGGTAGGGTTCCATAAAGTTCCGTGGGTTCCTGCAGAGTTCTGCAAGTGCCCGCAAGGGCCTGTAGGGGCCCACAGTGTTTCTGTCAGGTTCCGTAGAGTTCCGTAGGGGCCATAGGTTTCCGTAGCGGCTGGTAGTATTCCGTAGGGGTCTGTAGGGTTCCGAAGGCACCTGCAGTGTTCTGTAGGAGCCCATAGGGTTTTAGTGAGGTTCCGTTGTGTTGCTAAGGGTCTTGTAGAGTGCTGTCGGGTCCTGGAGTATTCTGTAGGGTTCCAGAGGGGCTCGTAGGGTTCCGTTGAAATCTGTAGGCTTGCCTAGGGGCCCGTGGAGTCCCGTAGATTTCCGTAGGGGCCTGTAGGGTTGTGTAAGTGCCCGCAGGGGTTGGTAGGAGCTTGTAGGGTGCCATAAGTTTCCAGAGGGTTGTGTAGGGTTCCGTAGGGGCCTGTGGTGTTCCCTAGGGGCCTGTAGAGTCTCGTACGGTTCCGTAGGGGCCTGTGGTGTTCCCTAGGGGCCTGTAGAGTCTCGTACGGTTCCGTAGGGGCCTGTAGTGTTCCCTAGGGGCCTCTAGAGTCTCGTACAGTTCCGTAGGGTCCTGTAGGTTTCCATAAGCGCCCGCAGAGGTCTGAAGGGGCCCGTACTGTTCCGTAAGGATCCATAGGGCTCCGTAGAGCTTCGTAGGTTCCCTAGAGGCCTGTAGAGTACCGCAGGAGCCAGTAGTGTTCTGTAGGGGCCCGTAAGGTTCCTTCCGTAGGGGCTGGCAGTGTTCCGTAGGGTCCTCTAGGGTTGAGTAAGTGCCCGCAGCAGTCTGTAGGAGTCTGTGGGATTCTGTAAGGTTCTGGAGGGTTCTGCAGGGTTCTGTAGGGGCCCGTAGAGTTCCGTAGTGGCTGGTAAAGTTCCGTAGGGCCCTGTGGGGTTCTGTATGGACCTGTAGGGTTCTGTAGGGGCCTGCAGGGTTCTGTAAGTGCCCGCAAGTGTCTGTAGGGTTCCGTAGGGGTCTGTAGGGTTCCGTAGGCACCTGCAGTGTTCTGTAAGAGCCCATAGGGTTTTAGTGAGGTTCTGTTGTGTTGCTAAGGGTCTTGTAGAGTGCTGTCGGGTCCTGGAGTATTCTGTAGGGTTCCAGAGGGGCTCGTAGGGTTCCGTTGAAATCTGTATGCTTCCCTAAGGGCCCGTGGAGTCCCGTAGATTTCCGTAGGGGCCTGTAGGATTGTGTAAGTGCCCGCAGGGGTTGGTAGGAGGTTGTAGGGTGCCATAAGTTTCCAGAGGGTTGTGTAGGGTTCCGTAGGGGCCTGTGGTATTCCCTAGGGGCCTGTAGAGTCTCGTACGGTTCCGTAGGGGCCTGTGGTGTTCCCTAGGGGCCTGTAGAGTCTCGTACGGTTCCGTAGGGGCCTGTAGTGTTCCCTAGGGGCCTCTAGAGTCTCGTACATTTCCGTAGGGTCCTGTAGGTTTCCATAAGCGCCCGCAGAGGTCTTAAGGGGCCCGTACTGTTCCATAAGGATCCATAGGGTTCCGTAGAACTTCGTAGGTTCCCTAGAGGCCTGTAGAGTACCGCAGTAGCCAGTAGTGTTCTGTAGGGGCCCGTAGGGTTCCTTCCATAGGGGCTGGCAGTGTTCTGTAGGGGCCTCTAGGGTTGAGTAAGTGCCCGCAGGAGTCTGTAGGAATCCGTGGGATTCTGTAAGGTTCTGGAGGGTTCTGCAGGGTTCCGTAGGGGCCCGTAGAGTTCCGTAGTGGCTGGTAACATTCCCTAGGGCCCTGTACCGTTCCGTAACTGCCTGCAAGGGTCTTTAGGCTTCCGTAGGGGCTGGTAGGGTTCCATAAAGTTCCGTGGGTTCCTGCAGAGTTCTGCAAGTGCCCGCAAGGGCCTGTAGGGGCGCACAGTGTTTCTGTCTGGTTCCGTAGAGTTCCGTAGGGGCCATAGGTTTCCGTAGCGGCTGGTAGTATTCCGTAGGGGTCTGTAGGGTTCCGTAGGCACCTGCAGTGTTCTGTAGGAGCCCATAGGGTTTTAGTGAGGTTCCGTTGTGTTGCTAAGGGTCTTGTAGAGTGCTGTCGGGTCCTGGAGTATTCTGTAGGGTTCCAGAGGGGCTGGTAGGGTTCCGTTGAAATCTGTAGGCTTCCCTAGGGGCCCGTGGAGTCCCGTAGATTTCCGTAGGGACCTGTAGGGTTGTGTAAGTGCCTGCAGGGGTTGGTAGGAGCTTCTAGGGTGCCATAAGGTTCCAGAGGGTTGTGTAGGGTTCCGTAGGGGCCTGTGGTGTTCCCTAGGGGCCTGTAGAGTCTCGTACAGTTCCGTAGGGTCCTGTAGGTTTCCATAAGCGCCCGCAGAGGTCTGAAGGGGCCCGTACTGTTCCGTAAGGATCCATAGGGTTCCGTAGAGCTTCGTAGGTTCCCTAGAGGCCTGTAGAGTACTGCAGGAGCCAGTAGTGTTCTGTAGGGGCCCGTAGGGTTCCTTCCATAGGGGCTGGCAGTGTTCCGTAGGGTCCTCTATGGTTGAGTAAGTGCCCGCAGGAGTCTGAAGGAATCCGTGGCATTCTGTAAGGTTCTGGAGGGTTCTGCAGGGTTCCGTAGTGGCCCGTAGAGTTCCGTAGTGGCTGGTAAAGTTCCGTAGGGCCCTGTACCGTTCCGTAACTGCCTGCAAGGGTCTTTAGGCTTCCGTAGGGGCTGGTAGGGTTCCATAAAGTTCCGTGGGTTCCTGCAGAGTTCTGCAAGTGCCCGCAAGGGCCTGTAGGGGCCCACAGTGTTTCTGTCAGGTTCCGTAGAGTTCCGTAGGGGCCATAGGTTTCCGTAGCGGCTGGTAGTATTCCGTAGGGGTCTGTAGGGTTCCGAAGGCACCTGCAGTGTTCTGTAGGAGCCCATAGGGTTTTAGTGAGGTTCCGTTGTGTTGCTAAGGGTCTTGTAGAGTGCTGTCGGGTCCTGGAGTATTCTGTAGGGTTCCAGAGGGGCTCGTAGGGTTCCGTTGAAATCTGTAGGCTTGCCTAGGGGCCCGTGGAGTCCCGTAGATTTCCGTAGGGGCCTGTAGGGTTGTGTAAGTGCCCGCAGGGGTTGGTAGGAGCTTGTAGGGTGCCATAAGTTTCCAGAGGGTTGTGTAGGGTTCCGTAGGGGCCTGTGGTGTTCCCTAGGGGCCTGTAGAGTCTCGTACGGTTCCGTAGGGGCCTGTGGTGTTCCCTAGGGGCCTGTAGAGTCTCGTACGGTTCCGTAGGGGCCTGTAGTGTTCCCTAGGGGCCTCTAGAGTCTCGTACAGTTCCGTAGGGTCCTGTAGGTTTCCATAAGCGCCCGCAGAGGTCTGAAGGGGCCCGTACTGTTCCGTAAGGATCCATAGGGTTCCGTAGAGCTTCGTCGTTTCCCTAGAGGGCTGTAGAGTACCGCAGGAGCCAGTAGTGTTCTGTAGGGGCCCGTAAGGTTCCTTCCGTAGGGGCTGGCAGTGTTCCGTAGGGTCCTCTAGGGTTGAGTAACTGCCCGCAGCAGTCTGTAGGAGTCTGTGGGATTCTGTAAGGTTCTGGAGGGTTCTGCAGGGTTCTGTAGGGGCCCGTAGAGTTCCGTAATGGCTGGTAAAGTTCCGTAGGGCCCTGTGGGGTTCTGTATGGACCTGTAGGGTTCTGTAGGGGCCTGCAGGGTTCTGTAAGTGCCCGCAAGTGTCTGTAGGGTTCCGTAGGGGTCTGTAGGGTTCCGTAGGCACCTGCAGTGTTCTGTAAGAGCCCATAGGGTTTTAGTGAGGTTCTGTTGTGTTGCTAAGGGTCTTGTAGAGTGCTGTCGGGTCCTGGAGTATTCTGTAGGGTTCCAGAGGGGCTCGTAGGGTTCCGTTGAAATCTGTATGCTTCCCTAAGGGCCCGTGGAGTCCCGTAGATTTCCGTAGGGGCCTGTAGGATTGTGTAAGTGCCCGCAGGGGTTGGTAGGAGCTTGTAGGGTGCCATAAGTTTCCAGAGGGTTGTGTAGGGTTCCGTAGGGGCCTGTGGTATTCCCTAGGGGCCTGTAGAGTCTCGTACGGTTCCGTAGGGGCCTGTGGTGTTCCCTAGGGGCCTGTAGAGTCTCGTACGGTTCCGTAGGGGCCTGTAGTGTTCCCTAGGGGCCTCTAGAGTCTCGTACAGTTCCGTAGGGTCCTGTAGGTTTCCATAAGCGCCCGCAGAGGTCTGAAGGGACCCGTACTGTTCCATAAGGATCCATAGGCCTCCGTAGAGCTTCGTAGGTTCCCTAGAGGCCTGTACAGTACCGCAGGAGCCAGTAGTGTTCTGTAGGGGCCCGTAAGGTTCCTTCCGTAGGGGCTGGCAGTGTTCCGTAGGGGCCTGTAGGGTTGTGTAAGTGCCCGCAGCAGTCTGTAGGAGTCTGTGGGATTCTGTAAGGTTCTGGAGGGTTCTGCAGGGTTCTGTAGGGGCCCGTAGAGTTCCGTAGTGGCTGGTAACGTTCCCTAGGGCCCTGTACCGTTCCGTAACTACCTGCAAGGGTCTTTAGGCTTCCGTAGGGGCTGGTGGGGTTCCATAAAGTTCCGTGGGTTCCTGCAGAGTTCTGCAAGTGCCCGCAAGGGCCTGTAGGGGCCCACAGTGTTTCTGTCAGGTTCCGTAGAGTTCCGTAGGGGCCATAGCTTTCCGTAGCGGCTGGTAGTATTCCGTAGGGGTCTGTAGGGTTCCGTAGGCACCTGCAGTCTTCTGTAGGAGCCCATAGGGTTTTAGTGAGGTTCCGTTGTGTTGCTAAGGGTCTTGTAGAGTGCTGTCGGGTCCTGGAGTATTCTGTAGGGTTCCAGAGGGGCTCGTAGGGTTCCGTTGAAATCTGTAGGCTTCCCTAGGGGCCCGTGGAGTCCCGTAGATTTCCGTAGGGGCCTGTAGGGTTGTGTAAGTGCCCGCAGGGGTTGGTAGGAGCTTGTAGGGTGCCATAAGTTTCCAGAGGGTTGTGTAGGGTTCCGTAGGGGCCTGTGGTGTTCCCTAGGGGCCTATAGAGTCTCGTACCGTTCCGTAGGGGCCTGTGGTGTTCCCTAGGGGCCTGTAGAGTCTCGTACAGTTCCGTAGGGGCCTGTAGTGTTCCCTAGGGGCCTCTAGAGTCTCGTACAGTTCCGTAGGGTCCTGTAGGTTTCCATAAGCGCCCGCAGAGGTCTGAAGGGGCCCGTACTGTTCCATAAGGATCCATAGGGCTCCGTAGAGCTTCGTAGGTTCCCTAGAGGGCTGTAGAGTACTGCAGGAGCCAGTAGTGTTCTGTAGGGGCCCGTAGGGTTCCTTCCGTAGGGGCTGGCAGTGTTCCGTAGGGGCCTGTAGGGTTGTGTAAGTGCCCGCAGGAGTCTGTAGGAATCCGTGGGATTCTGTAAGGTTCTGGAGAGTTCTGCAGGGTTCCGTAGGGGCCCGTAGAGTTCCGTAGTGGCTGGTAAAGTTCCGTAGGGCCCTGTGGGGTTCTGTATGGACCTGTAGGGTTCTGTAGGGGCCTGCAGGGTTCTGTAAGCGCCTGCAAGTGTCTGTAGGGTTCCGTAGGGGTCTGTAGGGTTCCGTAGGCGCCTGCAGTGTTCTGTAGGAGCCCATAGGGTTTTAGTGAGGTTCCGTTGTGTTGCTAAGGGTCTTGTAGAGTGCTGTCGGGTCCTGGAGTATTCTGTAGGGTTCCAGAGGGCTCGTAGGGTTCCGTTGAAATCTGTAGGCTTCCCTAGGGGCCCGTGGAGTCCCGTAGATTTCCGTAGGGGCCTGTAGGGTTGTGTAAGTGCCCGCAGGGGTTGGTAGGAGCTTGTAGGGTGCCATAAGTTTCCAGAGGGTTGTGTAGGGTTCCGTAGGGGCCTGTGGTGTTCCTAGGGGCCTATAGAGTCTCGTACCGTTCCGTAGGGGCCTGTGGTGTTCCCTAGGGGCCTGTAGAGTCTCGTACGGTTCCGTAGGGGTCTGTAGTGTTCCCTAGGGGCCTCTAGAGTCTCGTACAGTTCCGTAGGGTCCTGTAGGTTTCCATAAGCGCCCGCAGAGGTCTGAAGGGGCCCGTACTGTTCTGTAAGGATCCATAGGGCTCCGTAGAGCTTCGTAGGTTCCCTAGAGGCCTGTAGAGTACCGCAGGAGCCAGTAGTGTTCTGTAGGGGCCCGTAGGGTTCCTTCCATAGGGGCTGGCAGTGTTCCGTAGGGTCCTCTAGGGTTGAGTAAGTGCCCGCAGGAGTCTGTAGGAATCCGTGGGATTCTGTAAGGTTCTGGAGGGTTCTGCAGGGTTCCGTAGGGGCCCGTAGAGTTCCGTAGTGGCTGGTAACGTTCCGTAGGGCCCTGTACCGTTCCGTAACTGCCTGCAAGGGTCTTTAGGCTTCCGTAGGGGCTGGTAGGGTTCCATAAAGTTCCGTGGGTTCCTGCAGAGTTCTGCAAGTGCCCGCAAGGGCCTGTAGGGGCGCACAGTGTTTCTGTCTGGTTCCGTAGAGTTCCGTAGGGGCCATAGGTTTCCGTAGCGGCTGGTAGTATTCCGTAGGGGTCTGTAGGGTTCCGTAGGCACCTGCAGTGTTCTGTAGGAGCCCATAGGGTTTTAGTGAGGTTCCGTTGTGTTGCTAAGGGTCTTGTAGAGTGCTGTCGGGTCCTGGAGTATTCTGTAGGGTTCCAGAGGGGCTCGTAGGGTTCCGCTGAAATCTGTAGGCTTCCCTAGGGGCCCGTGGAGTCCCGTAGATTTCCGTAGGGGCCTGTAGGGTTGTGTAAGTGCCCGCAGGGGTTGGTAGGAGCTTGTAGGGTGCCATAAGTTTCCAGAGGGTTGTGTAGGGTTCCGTAGGGGCCTGTGGTGTTCCCTAGGGGCCTGTAGAGTCTCGTACGGTTCTGTAGGGGCCTGTGGTGTTCCCTAGGGGCCTGTAGAGCCTAGTACGGTTCCGTAGGGGCCTCTGGTGTTCCCTAGGGGCCTCTAGAGTCTCGTAACAGTTCCATAGGGTCCTGTAGGTTTCCATAAGCGCCCGCAGAGGTCTGAAGGGGCCCGTACTGTTCCATAAGGATCCATAGGGTTCCGTAGAGCTTCGTAGGTTTCCTAGAGGGCTGTAGAGTACCGCAGGAGCCAGTAGTGTTCTGTAGGGGCCCGTAAGGTTCCTTCCGTAGGGGCTGGCAGTGTTCCGTAGGGGCCTGTAGGGTTGTGTAAGTGCCCGCAGCAGTCTGTAGGAGTCTGTGGGATTCTGTAAGGTTCTGGAGGGTTCTGCAGGGTTCTGTAGGGCCCGTAGAGTTCGGTAATGGCTGGTAAAGTTTTGTTGGGCCCTGTGGGGTTCTGTATGGACCTGTAGGGTTCTGTAGGGGCCTGCAGGGTTCTGTAAGTGCCTGCAAGTGTCTCTAGGGTTCCGTAGGGTTCTGTAGGGTTCCGTAGGCGCCTGCAGTGTTCTGTAAGAGCCCATAGGGTTTTAGTGAGGTTCCGTTGTGTTGCTAAGGGTCTTGTAGAGTGCTGTCGGGTCCTGGAGTATTCTGTAGGGTTCCAGAGTGGCTCGTAGGGTTCCGTTGAAATCTGTAGGCTTCCTAGGGGCCCGTGGAGTCCCGTAGATTTCCGTAGGGGCCTGTAGGGTTATGTAAGTGCCCGCAGGGGTTGGTAGGAGCTTGTAGGGTGCCATAAGTTTCCAGAGGGTTGTGTAGGGTTCCGTAGGGGCCTGTGGTATTCCCTAGGGGCCTGTAGAGTCCTGTACGGTTCGTAGGGGCCTGTGGTGTTCCCTAGGGGCCTGTAGAGTCTCGTACGGTTCCGTAGGGGCCTGTAGTGTTCCCTAGGGGCCTGTAGAGTCTCGTACAGTTCCGTAGGGTCCTGTAGGTTTCCATAAGCGCCCGCAGAGGTCTGAAGGGGCCCGTACTGTTCCGTAAGGATCCATAGGGCTCCGTAGAGCTTCGTAGGTTCCCTAGAGGCCTGTAGAGTACTGCAGGAGCCAGTAGTGTTCTGTAGGGGCCCGTAGGGTTCCTTCCGTAGGGGCTGGCAGTGTTCCGTAGGGTCCTCTAGGGTTGAGTAAGTGCCCGCAGGAGTCTGTAGGAATCCGTGGGATTCTGTAAGGTTCTGGAGGGTTCTGCAGGGTTCCGTAGGGGCCCGTAGAGTTCCGTAGTGGCTGGTAAAGTTCCCTAGGGCCCTGTACCGTTCCGTAACTGCCTGCAAGGGTCTTTAGGCTTCCGTAGGGGCTGGTAGGGTTCCATAAAGTTCCGTGGGTTCCTGCAGAGTTCTGCAAGTGCCCGCAAGGGCCTGTAGGGGCCCACAGTGTTTCTGTCAGGTTCCGTAGAGTTCCGTAGGGGCCATAGGTTTCCGTAGCGGCTGGTAGTATTCCGTAGGGGTCTGTAGGGTTCCGTAGGCACCTGCAGTGTTCTGTAGGAGCCCATAGGGTTTTAGTGAGGTTCCGTTGTGTTGCTAAGGGTCTTGTAGAGTGCTGTCGGGTCCTGGAGTATTCTGTAGGGTTCCAGAGGGGCTCGTAGGGTTCCGTTGAAATCTGTAGGCTTCCCTAGGGGCCCGTGGAGTCCCGTAGATTTCCGTAGGGGCCTGTAGGGTTGTGTAAGTGCCCGCAGGGGTTGGTAGGAGCTTGTAGGGTGCCATAAGTTTCCAGAGGGTTGTGTAGGGTTCCGTAGGGGCCTGTGGTATTCCCTAGGGGCCTGTAGAGTCCTGTACGGTTCCGTAGGGGCCTCTGGTGTTCCCTAGGGGCCTGTAGAGTCTTGTACGGTTCCGTAGGGGCCTGTAGTGTTCCCTAGGGGCCTCTAGAGTCTCGTACAGTTCCGTAGTGTCGTGTAGGTTTCCATAAGCGCCCGCAGAGGTCTGAAGGGGCCCGTACTGTTCCGTAAGGATCCATAGGGCTCCGTAGAGCTTCGTAGGTTCCCTAGAGGCCTGTAGAGTACCGCAGGAGCCAGTAGTGTTCTGTAGGGGCCTGTAAGGTTCCTTCCGTAGGGGCTGGCAGTGTTCCGTAGGGTCCTCTAGGGTTGAGTAAGTGCCCGCAGCAGTCTGTAGGAGTCTGTGGGATTCTGTAAGGTTCTGGAGGGTTCTGCAGGGTTCTGTAGGGGCCCGTAGAGTTCCGTAGTGGCTGGTAAAGTTCCGTAGGGCCCTGTGGGGTTCTGTATGGACCTGTAGGGTTCTGTAGGGGCCTGCAGGGTTCTGTAAGTGCCCGCAAGTGTCTGTAGGGTTCCGTAGGGGTCTGTAGGGTTCCGTAGGCACCTGCAGTGTTCTGTAAGAGCCCATAGGGTTTTAGTGAGGTTCTGTTGTGTTGCTAAGGGTCTTGTAGAGTGCTGTCGGGTCCTGGAGTATTCTGTAGGGTTCCAGAGGGGCTCGTAGGGTTCCGTTGAAATCTGTATGCTTCCCTAAGGGCCCGTGGAGTCCCGTAGATTTCCGTAGGGGCCTGTAGGATTGTGTAAGTGCCCGCAGGGGTTGGTAGGAGGTTGTAGGGTGCCATAAGTTTCCAGAGGGTTGTGTAGGGTTCCGTAGGGGCCTGTGGTATTCCCTAGGGGCCTGTAGAGTCTCGTACGGTTCCGTAGGGGCCTGTGGTGTTCCCTAGGGGCCTGTAGAGTCTCGTACGGTTCCGTAGGGGCCTGTAGTGTTCCCTAGGGGCCTCTAGAGTCTCGTACATTTCCGTAGGGTCCTGTAGGTTTCCATAAGCGCCCGCAGAGGTCTTAAGGGGCCCGTACTGTTCCATAAGGATCCATAGGGTTCCGTAGAACTTCGTAGGTTCCCTAGAGGCCTGTAGAGTACCGCAGTAGCCAGTAGTGTTCTGTAGGGGCCCGTAGGGTTCCTTCCATAGGGGCTGGCAGTGTTCCGTAGGGGCCTCTAGGGTTGAGTAAGTGCCCGCAGGAGTCTGTAGGAATCCGTGGGATTCTGTAAGGTTCTGGAGGGTTCTGCAGGGTTCCGTAGGGGCCCGTAGAGTTCCGTAGTGGCTGGTAACATTCCCTAGGGCCCTGTACCGTTCCGTAACTGCCTGCAAGGGTCTTTAGGCTTCCGTAGGGGCTGGTAGGGTTCCATAAAGTTCCGTGGGTTCCTGCAGAGTTCTGCAAGTGCCCGCAAGGGCCTGTAGGGGCGCACAGTGTTTCTGTCTGGTTCCGTAGAGTTCCGTAGGGGCCATAGGTTTCCGTAGCGGCTGGTAGTATTCCGTAGGGGTCTGTAGGGTTCCGTAGGCACCTGCAGTGTTCTGTAGGAGCCCATAGGGTTTTAGTGAGGTTCCGTTGTGTTGCTAAGGGTCTTGTAGAGTGCTGTCGGGTCCTGGAGTATTCTGTAGGGTTCCAGAGGGGCTGGTAGGGTTCCGTTGAAATCTGTAGGCTTCCCTAGGGGCCCGTGGAGTCCCGTAGATTTCCGTAGGGACCTGTAGGGTTGTGTAAGTGCCTGCAGGGGTTGGTAGGAGCTTCTAGGGTGCCATAAGGTTCCAGAGGGTTGTGTAGGGTTCCGTAGGGGCCTGTGGTGTTCCCTAGGGGCCTGTAGAGTCTCGTACAGTTCCGTAGGGTCCTGTAGGTTTCCATAAGCGCCCGCAGAGGTCTGAAGGGGCCCGTACTGTTCCGTAAGGATCCATAGGGTTCCGTAGAGCTTCGTAGGTTCCCTAGAGGCCTGTAGAGTACTGCAGGAGCCAGTAGTGTTCTGTAGGGGCCCGTAGGGTTCCTTCCATAGGGGCTGGCAGTGTTCCGTAGGGTCCTCTATGGTTGAGTAAGTGCCCGCAGGAGTCTGAAGGAATCCGTGGCATTCTGTAAGGTTCTGGAGGGTTCTGCAGGGTTCCGTAGTGGCCCGTAGAGTTCCGTAGTGGCTGGTAAAGTTCCCTAGGGCCCTGTACCGTTCCGTAACTGCCTGCAAGGGTCTTTAGGCTTCCGTAGGGGCTGGTAGGGTTCCATAAAGTTCCGTGGGTTCCTGCAGAGTTCTGCAAGTGCCCGCAAGGGCCTGTAGGGGCCCACAGTGTTTCTGTCAGGTTCCGTAGAGTTCCGTAGGGGCCATAGGTTTCCGTAGCGGCTGGTAGTATTCCGTAGGGGTCTGTAGGGTTCCGAAGGCACCTGCAGTGTTCTGTAGGAGCCCATAGGGTTTTAGTGAGGTTCCGTTGTGTTGCTAAGGGTCTTGTAGAGTGCTGTCGGGTCCTGGAGTATTCTGTAGGGTTCCAGAGGGGCTCGTAGGGTTCCGTTGAAATCTGTAGGCTTCCTAGGGGCCCGTGGAGTCCCGTAGATTTCCGTAGGGACCTGTAGGGTTGTGTAAGTGCCCGCAGGGGTTGGTAGGAGCTTGTAGGGTGCCATAAGTTTCCAGAGGGTTGTGTAGGGTTCCGTAGGGGCCTGTGGTGTTCCCTAGGGGCCTGTAGAGTCTCGTACGGTTCTGTAGGGGCCTGTGGTGTTCCCTAGGGGCCTGTAGAGTCTCGTACGGTTCCGTAGGGGCCTGTAGTGTTCCCTAGGGGCCTCTAGAGTCTCGTACAGTTCCGTAGGGTCCTGTAGGTTTCCATAAGCGCCCGCAGAGGTCTGAAGGGGCCCGTACTGTTCCGTAAGGATCCATAGGGTTCCGTAGAGCTTCGTCGTTTCCCTAGAGGGCTGTAGAGTACCGCAGGAGCCAGTAGTGTTCTGTAGGGGCCCGTAAGGTTCCTTCCGTAGGGGCTGGCAGTGTTCCGTAGGGTCCTCTAGGGTTGAGTAAGTGCCCGCAGCAGTCTGTAGGAGTCTGTGGGATTCTGTAAGGTTCTGGAGGGTTCTGCAGGGTTCTGTAGGGGCCCGTAGAGTTCCGTAATGGCTGGTAAAGTTCCGTAGGGCCCTGTGGGGTTCTGTATGGACCTGTAGGGTTCTGTAGGGGCCTGCAGGGTTCTGTAAGTGCCCGCAAGTGTCTGTAGGGTTCCGTAGGGGTCTGTAGGGTTCCGTAGGCACCTGCAGTGTTCTGTAAGAGCCCATAGGGTTTTAGTGAGGTTCTGTTGTGTTGCTAAGGGTCTTGTAGAGTGCTGTCGGGTCCTGGAGTATTCTGTAGGGTTCCAGAGGGGCTCGTAGGGTTCCGTTGAAATCTGTATGCTTCCCTAAGGGCCCGTGGAGTCCCGTAGATTTCCGTAGGGGCCTGTAGGATTGTGTAAGTGCCCGCAGGGGTTGGTAGGAGCTTGTAGGGTGCCATAAGTTTCCAGAGGGTTGTGTAGGGTTCCGTAGGGGCCTGTGGTATTCCCTAGGGGCCTGTAGAGTCTCGTACGGTTCCGTAGGGGCCTGTGGTGTTCCCTAGGGGCCTGTAGAGTCTCGTACGGTTCCGCAGGGGCCTGTAGTGTTCCCTAGGGGCCTGTAGAGTCTCGTACAGTTCCGTAGGGTCCTGTAGGTTTCCATAAGCGCCCGCAGAGGTCTGAAGGGACCCGTACTGTTCCATAAGGATCCATAGGCCTCCGTAGAGCTTCGTAGGTTCCCTAGAGGCCTGTACAGTACCGCAGGAACCAGTAGTGTTCTGTAGGGGCCCGTAAGGTTCCTTCCGTAGGGGCTGGCAGTGTTCCGTAGGGGCCTGTAGGGTTGTGTAAGTGCCCGCAGCAGTCTGTAGGAGTCTGTGGGATTCTGTAAGGTTCTGGAGGGTTCTGCAGGGTTCTGTAGGGGCCCGTAGAGTTCCGTAGTGGCTGGTAACGTTCCGTAGGGCCCTGTACCGTTCCGTAACTGCCTGCAAGGGTCTTTAGGCTTCCGTAGGGGCTGGTAGGGTTCCATAAAGTTCCGTGGGTTCCTGCAGAGTTCTGCAAGTGCCCGCAAGGGCCTGTAGGGGCCCACAGTGTTTCTGTCAGGTTCCGTAGAGTTCCGTAGGGGCCATAGCTTTCCGTAGCGGCTGGTAGTATTCCGTAGGGGTCTGTAGGGTTCCGTAGGCACCTGCAGTCTTCTGTAGGAGCCCATAGGGTTTTAGTGAGGTTCCGTTGTGTTGCTAAGGGTCTTGTAGAGTGCTGTCGGGTCCTGGAGTATTCTGTAGGGTTCCAGAGGGGCTCGTAGGGTTCCGTTGAAATCTGTATGCTTCCCTAAGGGCCCGTGGAGTCCCGTAGATTTCCGTAGGGGCCTGTAGGATTGTGTAAGTGCCCGCAGGGGTTGGTAGGAGGTTGTAGGGTGCCATAAGTTTCCAGAGGGTTGTGTAGGGTTCCGTAGGGGCCTGTGGTATTCCCTAGGGGCCTGTAGAGTCTCGTACGGTTCCGTAGGGGCCTGTGGTGTTCCCTAGGGGCCTGTAGAGTCTCGTACGGTTCCGTAGGGGCCTGTAGTGTTCCCTAGGGGCCTCTAGAGTCTCGTACATTTCCGTAGGGTCCTGTAGGTTTCCATAAGCGCCCGCAGAGGTCTTAAGGGGCCCGTACTGTTCCATAAGGATCCATAGGGTTCCGTAGAACTTCGTAGGTTCCCTAGAGGCCTGTAGAGTACCGCAGTAGCCAGTAGTGTTCTGTAGGGGCCCGTAGGGTTCCTTCCATAGGGGCTGGCAGTGTTCCGTAGGGGCCTCTAGGGTTGAGTAAGTGCCCGCAGGAGTCTGTAGGAATCCGTGGGATTCTGTAAGGTTCTGGAGGGTTCTGCAGGGTTCCGTAGGGGCCCGTAGAGTTCCGTAGTGGCTGGTAACATTCCCTAGGGCCCTGTACCGTTCCGTAACTGCCTGCAAGGGTCTTTAGGCTTCCGTAGGGGCTGGTAGGGTTCCATAAAGTTCCGTGGGTTCCTGCAGAGTTCTGCAAGTGCCCGCAAGGGCCTGTAGGGGCGCACAGTGTTTCTGTCTGGTTCCGTAGAGTTCCGTAGGGGCCATAGGTTTCCGTAGCGGCTGGTAGTATTCCGTAGGGGTCTGTAGGGTTCCGTAGGCACCTGCAGTGTTCTGTAGGAGCCCATAGGGTTTTAGTGAGGTTCCGTTGTGTTGCTAAGGGTCTTGTAGAGTGCTGTCGGGTCCTGGAGTATTCTGTAGGGTTCCAGAGGGGCTCGTAGGGTTCCGTTGAAATCTGTAGGCTTCCCTAGGGGCCCGTGGAGTCCCGTAGATTTCCGTAGGGACCTGTAGGGTTGTGTAAGTGCCTGCAGGGGTTGGTAGGAGCTTCTAGGGTGCCATAAGGTTCCAGAGGGTTGTGTAGGGTTCCGTAGGGGCCTGTGGTGTTCCCTAGGGGCCTGTAGAGTCTCGTACAGTTCCGTAGGGTCCTGTAGGTTTCCATAAGCGCCCGCAGAGGTCTGAAGGGGCCCGTACTGTTCCGTAAGGATCCATAGGGTTCCGTAGAGCTTCGTAGGTTCCCTAGAGGCCTGTAGAGTACTGCAGGAGCCAGTAGTGTTCTGTAGGGGCCCGTAGGGTTCCTTCCATAGGGGCTGGCAGTGTTCCGTAGGGTCCTCTATGGTTGAGTAAGTGCCCGCAGGAGTCTGAAGGAATCCGTGGCATTCTGTAAGGTTCTGGAGGGTTCTGCAGGGTTCCGTAGTGGCCCGTAGAGTTCCGTAGTGGCTGGTAAAGTTCCCTAGGGCCCTGTACCGTTCCGTAACTGCCTGCAAGGGTCTTTAGGCTTCCGTAGGGGCTGGTAGGGTTCCATAAAGTTCCGTGGGTTCCTGCAGAGTTCTGCAAGTGCCCGCAAGGGCCTGTAGGGGCCCACAGTGTTTCTGTCAGGTTCCGTAGAGTTCCGTAGGGGCCATAGGTTTCCGTAGCGGCTGGTAGTATTCCGTAGGGGTCTGTAGGGTTCCGAAGGCACCTGCAGTGTTCTGTAGGAGCCCATAGGGTTTTAGTGAGGTTCCGTTGTGTTGCTAAGGGTCTTGTAGAGTGCTGTCGGGTCCTGGAGTATTCTGTAGGGTTCCAGAGGGGCTCGTAGGGTTCCGTTGAAATCTGTAGGCTTGCCTAGGGGCCCGTGGAGTCCCGTAGATTTCCGTAGGGGCCTGTAGGGTTGTGTAAGTGCCCGCAGGGGTTGGTAGGAGCTTGTAGGGTGCCATAAGTTTCCAGAGGGTTGTGTAGGGTTCCGTAGGGGCCTGTGGTGTTCCCTAGGGGCCTGTAGAGTCTCGTACGGTTCTGTAGGGGCCTGTGGTGTTCCCTAGGGGCCTGTAGAGTCTCGTACGGTTCCGTAGGGGCCTGTAGTGTTCCCTAGGGGCCTCTAGAGTCTCGTACAGTTCCGTAGGGTCCTGTAGGTTTCCATAAGCGCCCGCAGAGGTCTGAAGGGGCCCGTACTGTTCCGTAAGGATCCATAGGGTTCCGTAGAGCTTCGTCGTTTCCCTAGAGGCCTGTAGAGTACCGCAGGAGCCAGTAGTGTTCTGTAGGGGCCCGTAAGGTTCCTTCCGTAGGGGCTGGCAGTGTTCCGTAGGGTCCTCTAGGGTTGAGTAAGTGCCCGCAGCAGTCTGTAGGAGTCTGTGGGATTCTGTAAGGTTCTGGAGGGTTCTGCAGGGTTCTGTAGGGGCCCGTAGAGTTCCGTAATGGCTGGTAAAGTTCCGTAGGGCCCTGTGGGGTTCTGTATGGACCTGTAGGGTTCTGTAGGGGCCTGCAGGGTTCTGTAAGTGCCCGCAAGTGTCTGTAGGGTTCCGTAGGGGTCTGTAGGGTTCCGTAGGCACCTGCAGTGTTCTGTAAGAGCCCATAGGGTTTTAGTGAGGTTCTGTTGTGTTGCTAAGGGTCTTGTAGAGTGCTGTCGGGTCCTGGAGTATTCTGTAGGGTTCCAGAGGGGCTCGTAGGGTTCCGTTGAAATCTGTATGCTTCCCTAAGGGCCCGTGGAGTCCCGTAGATTTCCGTAGGGGCCTGTAGGATTGTGTAAGTGCCCGCAGGGGTTGGTAGGAGCTTGTAGGGTGCCATAAGTTTCCAGAGGGTTGTGTAGGGTTCCGTAGGGGCCTGTGGTATTCCCTAGGGGCCTGTAGAGTCTCGTACGGTTCCGTAGGGGCCTGTGGTGTTCCCTAGGGGCCTGTAGAGTCTCGTACGGTTCCGTAGGGGCCTGTAGTGTTCCCTAGGGGCCTCTAGAGTCTCGTACAGTTCCGTAGGGTCCTGTAGGTTTCCATAAGCGCCCGCAGAGGTCTGAAGGGACCCGTACTGTTCCATAAGGATCCATTGGCCTCCGTAGAGCTTCGTAGGTTCCCTAGAGGCCTGTACAGTACCGCAGGAGCCAGTAGTGTTCTGTAGGGGCCCGTAAGGTTCCTTCCGTAGGGGCTGGCAGTGTTCCGTAGGGGCCTGTAGGGTTGTGTAAGTGCCCGCAGCAGTCTGTAGGAGTCTGTGGGATTCTGTAAGGTTCTGGAGGGTTCTGCAGGGTTCTGTAGGGGCCCGTAGAGTTCCGTAGTGGCTGGTAACGTTCCCTAGGGCCCTGTACCGTTCCGTAACTGCCTGCAAGGGTCTTTAGGCTTCCGTAGGGGCTGGTAGGGTTCCATAAAGTTCCGTGGGTTCCTGCAGAGTTCTGCAAGTGCCCGCAAGGGCCTGTAGGGGCCCACAGTGTTTCTGTCAGGTTCCGTAGAGTTCCGTAGGGGCCATAGGTTTCCGTAGCGGCTGGTAGTATTCCGTAGGGGTCTGTAGGGTTCCGTAGGCACCTGCAGTGTTCTGTAGGAGCCCATAGGGTTTTAGTGAGGTTCCGTTGTGTTGCTAAGGGTCTTGTAGAGTGCTGTCGGGTCCTGGAGTATTCTGTAGGGTTCCAGAGGGGCTCGTAGGGTTCCGTTGAAATCTGTAGGCTTCCCTAGGGGCCCGTGGAGTCCCGTAGATTTCCGTAGGGGCCTGTAGGGTTGTGTAAGTGCCCGCAGGGGTTGGTAGGAGCTTGTAGGGTGCCATAAGTTTCCAGAGGGTTGTGTAGGGTTCCGTAGGGGCCTGTGGTGTTCCCTAGGGGCCTATAGAGTCTCGTACCGTTCCGTAGGGGCCTGTAGTGTTCCCTAGGGGCCTCTAGAGTCTCGTACAGTTCCGTAGGGTCCTGTAGGTTTCCATAAGCGCCCGCAGAGGTCTGAAGGGGCCCGTACTGTTCCATAAGGATCCATAGGGCTCCGTAGAGCTTCGTAGGTTCCCTAGAGGGCTGTAGAGTACTGCAGGAGCCAGTAGTGTTCTGTAGGGGCCCGTAGGGTTCCTTCCGTAGGGGCTGGCAGTGTTCCGTAGGGGCCTGTAGGGTTGTGTAAGTGCCCGCAGGAGTCTGTAGGAATCCGTGGGATTCTGTAAGGTTCTGGAGGGTTCTGCAGGGTTCCGTAGGGGCCCGTAGAGTTCCGTAGTGGCTGGTAAAGTTCCGTAGGGCCCTGTGGGGTTCTGTATGGACCTTTAGGGTTCTGTAGGGGCCTGCAGGGTTCTGTAAGTGCCCGCAGGTGTCTGTAGGGTTCCATAGGGGTCTGTAGGGTTCCGTAGGCGCCTGCAGTGTTCTGTAGGAGCCCATAGGGTTTTAGTGAGGTTCCGTTGTGTTGCTAAGGGTCTTGTAGAGTGCTGTCGGGTCCTGGAGTATTATGTTGGGTTCCAGAGGGGCTCGTAGGGTTCCGTTGAAATCTGTAGGCTTCCCTAGGGGCCCGTGGAGTCCCGTAGATTTCCGTAGGGGCCTGTAGGGTTGTGTAAGTGCCCGCAGGGGTTGGTAGGAGCTTGTAGGGTGCCATAAGTTTCCAGAGGGTTGTGTAGGGTTCCGTAGGGGCCTGTGGTGTTCCCTAGGGGCCTATAGAGTCTCGTACCGTTCCGTAGGGTCCTGTGGTGTTCCCTAGGGGCCTGTAGAGTCTCGTACGGTTCCATAGGGGCCTGTAGTGTTCCCTAGGGGCCTCTAGAGTCTCGTACAGTTCCGTAGGGTCCTGTAGGTTTCCATAAGCGCCCGCAGAGGTCTGAAGGGACCCGTACTGTTCCATAAGGATCCATAGGGTTCCGTAGAGCTTCGTAGGTTCCCTAGAGGCCTGTAGAGTACCGCAGGAGCCAGTAGTGTTCTGTAGGGGCCCGTAAGGTTCCTTCCGTAGGGGCTGGCAGTGTTCCGTAGGGGCCTGTAGGGTTGTGTAAGTGCCCGCAGCAGTCTGTAGGAGTCTGTGGGATTCTGTAAGGTTCTGGAGGGTTCTGCAGGGTTCTGTAGGGGCCCGTAGAGTTCCGTAGTGGCTGGTAAAGTTCCGTAGGGCCCTGTGGGGTTCTGTATGGACCTGTAGGGTTCTGTAGGGGCCTGCATGGTTCTGTAAGCGCCCGCAAGTGTCTGTAGGGTTCCGTAGGGGTCTGTAGGGTTCCATAGGCGCCTGCAGTGTTCTGTAGGAGCCCATAGGGTTTTAGTGAGGTTCCGTTGTGTTGCTAAGGGTCTTGTAGAGTGCTGTCGGGTCCTGGAGTATTCTGTAGGGTTCCAGAGGGGCTCGTAGGGTTCCGTTGAAATCTGTAGGCTTCCCTAGGGGCCCGTGGAGTCCCGTAGATTTCCGTAGGGGCCTGTAGGGTTGTGTAAGTGCCCGCAGGGGTTGGTAGGAGCTTGTAGGGTGCCATAAGTTTCCAGAGGGTTGTGTAGGGTTCCGTAGGGGCCTGTGGTGTTCCCTAGGGGCCTATAGAGTCTCGTACCGTTCCGTAGGGGCCTGTGGTGTTCCCTAGGGGCCTGTAGAGTCTCGTACGGTTCCGTAGGGGTCTGTAGTGTTCCCTAGGGGCCTCTAGAGTCTCGTACAGTTCCGTAGGGTCCTGTAGGTTTCCATAAGCGCCCGCAGAGGTCTGAAGGGGCCCGTACTGTTCCGTAAGGATCCATAGGGCTCCGTAGAGCTTCGTAGGTTCCCTAGAGGCCTGTAGAGTACCGCAGGAGCCAGTAGTGTTCTGTAGGGGCCCGTAGGGTTCCTTCCATAGGGGCTGGCAGTGTTCCGTAGGGTCCTCTAGGGTTGAGTAAGTGCCCGCAGGAGTCTGTAGGAATCCGTGGGATTCTGTAAGGCTCTGGAGGGTTCTGCAGGGTTCCGTAGGGGCCCGTAGAGTTCCGTAGTGGCTGGTAACGTTCCGTAGGGTCCTCTAGGATTGAGTAAGTGCCCGCAGGAGTCTGTAGGAATCCGTGGGATTCTGTAAGGCTCTGGAGGGTTCTGCAGGGTTCCGTAGGGGCCCGTAGAGTTCCGTAGTGGCTGGTAACGTTCCGTAGGGCCCTGTACCGTTCCGTAACTGCCTGCAAGGGTCTTTAGGCTTCCGTAGGGGCTGGTAGGGTTCCATAAAGTTCCGTGGGTTCCTGCAGAGTTCTGCAAGTGCCCGCAAGGGCCTGTAGGGGCGCACAGTGTTTCTGTCTGGTTCCGTAGAGTTCCGTAGGGGCCATAGGTTTCCGTAGCGGCTGGTAGTATTCCGTAGGGGTCTGTAGGGTTCCGTAGGCACCTGCAGTGTTCTGTAGGAGCCCATAGGGTTTTAGTGAGGTTCCGTTGTGTTGCTAAGGGTCTTGTAGAGTGCTGTCGGGTCCTGGAGTATTCTGTAGGGTTCCAGAGGGGCTGGTAGGGTTCCGTTGAAATCTGTAGGCTTCCCTAGGGGCCCGTGGAGTCCCGTAGATTTCCGTAGGGGCCTGTAGGGTTGTGTAAGTGCCCGCAGGGGTTGGTAGGAGCTTGTAGGGTGCCATAAGTTTCCAGAGGGTTGTGTAGGGTTCCGTAGGGGCCTGTGGTGTTCCCTAGGGGCCTATAGAGTCTCGTACCGTTCCGTAGGGGCCTGTGGTGTTCCCTAGGGGCTTGTAGAGTCTCGTACAGTTCCGTAGGGGCCTGTAGTGTTCCCTAGGGGCCTCTAGAGTCTCGTACAGTTCCGTAGGGTCCTGTAGGTTTCCATAAGCGCCCGCAGAGGTCTGAAGGGGCCCGTACTGTTCCATAAGGATCCATAGGGCTCCGTAGAGCTTCGTAGGTTCCCTAGAGGCCTGTAGAGTACTGCAGGAGCCAGTAGTGTTCTGTAGGGGCCCGTAGGGTTCCTTCCGTAGGGGCTGGCAGTGTTCCGTAGGGGCCTGTAGGGTTGTGTAAGTGCCCGCAGGAGTCTGTAGGAATCCGTGGGATTCTGTAAGGTTCTGGAGGGTTCTGCAGGGTTCCGTAGGGGCCCGTAGAGTTCCGTAGTGGCTGGTAAAGTTCCGTAGGGCCCTGTGGGGTTCTGTATGGACCTTTAGGGTTCTGTAGGGGCCTGCAGGGTTCTGTAAGTGCCCGCAGGTGTCTGTAGGGTTCCATAGGGGTCTGTAGGGTTCCGTAGGCGCCTGCAGTGTTCTGTAGGAGCCCATAGGGTTTTAGTGAGGTTCCGTTGTGTTGCTAAGGGTCTTGTAGAGTGCTGTCGGGTCCTGGAGTATTATGTTGGGTTCCAGAGGGGCTCGTAGGGTTCCGTTGAAATCTGTAGGCTTCCCTAGGGGCCCGTGGAGTCCCGTAGATTTCCGTAGGGGCCTGTAGGGTTGTGTAAGTGCCCGCAGGGGTTGGTAGGAGCTTGTAGGGTGCCATAAGTTTCCAGAGGGTTGTGTAGGGTTCCGTAGGGGCCTGTGGTGTTCCCTAGGGGCCTATAGAGTCTCGTACCGTTCCGTAGGGTCCTGTGGTGTTCCCTAGGGGCCTGTAGAGTCTCGTACGGTTCCGTAGGGGCCTGTAGTGTTCCCTAGGGGCCTCTAGAGTCTCGTACAGTTCCGTAGGGTCCTGTAGGTTTCCATAAGCGCCCGCAGAGGTCTGAAGGGACCCGTACTGTTCCATAAGGATCCATAGGGTTCCGTAGAGCTTCGTAGGTTCCCTAGAGGCCTGTAGAGTACCGCAGGAGCCAGTAGTGTTCTGTAGGGGCCCGTAAGGTTCCTTCCGTAGGGGCTGGCAGTGTTCCGTAGGGGCCTGTAGGGTTGTGTAAGTGCCCGCAGCAGTCTGTAGGAGTCTGTGGGATTCTGTAAGGTTCTGGAGGGTTCTGCAGGGTTCTGTAGGGGCCCGTAGAGTTCCGTAGTGGCTGGTAAAGTTCCCTAGGGCCCTGTGGGGTTCTGTATGGACCTGTAGGGTTCTGTAGGGGCCTGCATGGTTCTGTAAGCGCCCGCAAGTGTCTGTAGGGTTTTGTAGGGGTCTGTAGGGTTCCATAGGCGCCTGCAGTGTTCTGTAGGAGCCCATAGGGTTTTAGTGAGGTTCCGTTGTGTTGCTAAGGGTCTTGTAGAGTGCTGTCGGGTCCTGGAGTATTCTGTAGGATTCCAGAGGGGCTGGTAGGGTTCCGTTGAAATCTGTAGGCTTCCCTAGGGGCCCGTGGAGTCCCGTAGATTTCCGTAGGGGCCTGTAGGGTTGTGTAAGTGCCCGCAGGGGTTGGTAGGAGCTTGTAGGGTGCCATAAGTTTCCAGAGGGTTGTGTAGGGTTCCGTAGGGGCCTGTGGTGTTCCCTAGGGGCCTATAGAGTCTCGTACCGTTCCGTAGGGGCCTGTGGTGTTCCCTAGGGGCCTGTAGAGTCTCGTACGGTTCCGTAGGGGTCTGTAGTGTTCCCTAGGGGCCTCTAGAGTCTCGTACAGTTCCGTAGGGTCCTGTAGGTTTCCATAAGCGCCCGCAGAGGTCTGAAGGGGCCCGTACTGTTCCGTAAGGATCCATAGGGCTCCGTAGAGCTTCGTAGGTTCCCTAGAGGCCTGTAGAGTACCGCAGGAGCCAGTAGTGTTCTGTAGGGGCCCGTAGGGTTCCTTCCATAGGGGCTGGCAGTGTTCCGTAGGGTCCTCTAGGGTTGAGTAAGTGCCCGCAGGAGTCTGTAGGAATCCGTGGGATTCTGTAAGGCTCTGGAGGGTTCTGCAGGGTTCCGTAGGGGCCCGTAGAGTTCCGTAGTGGCTGGTAACGTTCCGTAGGGCCCTGTACCGTTCCGTAACTGCCTGCAAGGGTCTTTAGGCTTCCGTAGGGGCTGGTAGGGTTCCATAAAGTTCCGTGGGTTCCTGCAGAGTTCTGCAAGTGCCCGCAAGGGCCTGTAGGGGCGCACAGTGTTTCTGTCTGGTTCCGTAGAGTTCCGTAGGGGCCATAGGTTTCCGTAGCGGCTGGTAGTATTCCGTAGGGGTCTGTAGGGTTCCGTAGGCACCTGCAGTGTTCTGTAGGAGCCCATAGGGTTTTAGTGAGGTTCCGTTGTGTTGCTAAGGGTCTTGTAGAGTGCTGTCGGGTCCTGGAGTATTCTGTAGGGTTCCAGAGGGGCTGGTAGGGTTCCGTTGAAATCTGTAGGCTTCCCTAGGGGCCCGTGGAGTCCCGTAGATTTCCGTAGGGGCCTGTAGGGTTGTGTAAGTGCCCGCAGGGGTTGGTAGGAGCTTGTAGGGTGCCATAAGTTTCCAGAGGGTTGTGTAGGGTTCCGTAGAGGCCTGTGGTGTTCCCTAGGGGCCTATAGAGTCTCGTACCATTCCGTAGGGGCCTGTGGTGTTCCCTAGGGGCTTGTAGAGTCTCGTACAGTTCCGTAGGGGCCTGTAGTGTTCCCTAGGGGCCTCTAGAGTCTCGTACAGTTCCGTAGGGTCCTGTAGGTTTCCATAAGCGCCCGCAGAGGTCTGAAGGGGCCCGTACTGTTCCGTAAGGATCCATAGGGCTCCATATAGCTTCGTAGGTTCCCTAGAGGCCTGTAGAGTACTGCAGGAGCCAGTAGTGTTCTGTAGGGGCCCGTAGGGTTCCTTCCGTAGGGGCTGGCAGTGTTCCGTAGGGGCCTGTAGGGTTGTGTAAGTGCCCGCAGGAGTCTGTAGGAATTCGTGGGATTCTGTAAGGTTCTGGAGGGTTCTGCAGGGTTCCGTAGGGGCCCGTAGAGTTCCGTAGTGGCTGGTAAAGTTCCGTAGGGCCCTGTGGGGTTCTGTATGGACCTTTAGGGTTCTGTAGGGGCCTGCAGGGTTCTGTAAGTGCCCGCAGGTGTCTGTAGGGTTCCATAGGGGTCTGTAGGGTTCCGTAGGCGCCTGCAGTGTTCTGTAGGAGCCCATAGGGTTTTAGTGAGGTTCCGTTGTGTTGCTAAGGGTCTTGTAGAGTGCTGTCGGGTCCTGGAGTATTCTGTTGGGTTCCAGAGGGGCTCGTAGGGTCCGTTGAAATCTGTAGGCTTCCCTAGGGGCCCATAGAGTCCCGTAGATTTCCGTAGGGGCCTGTAGGGTTGTGTAAGTGCCCGCAGGGGTTGGTAGGAGCTTGTAGGGTGCCATAAGTTTCCAGAGGGTTGTGTAGGGTTCCGTAGGGGCCTGTGGTGTTCCCTAGGGGCCTATAGAGTCTCGTACCGTTCCGTAGGGGCCTGTGGTGTTCCCTAGGGGCCTGTAGAGTCTCGTACGGTTCCGTAGGGGCCTGTAGTGTTCCCTAGGGGCCTCTAGAGTCTCGTACAGTTCCGTAGGGTCCTGTAGGTTTCCATAAGCGCCCGCAGAGGTCTGAAGGGACCCGTACTGTTCCATAAGGAATCCATAGGCCTCCGTAGAGCTTCGTAGGTTTCCTAGAGGCCTGTAGAGTACCCGCAGGAGCCAGTAGTGTTCTGTAGGGGCCCGTAAGGTTCCTTCCGTAGGGGCTGGCAGTGTTCCGTAGGGGCCTGTAGGGTTGTGTAAGTGCCCGCAGCAGTCTGTAGGAGTCTGTGGGATTCTGTAAGGTTCTGGAGGGTTCTGCAGGGTTCTGTAGGGGCCCGTAGAGTTCCGTAGTGGCTGGTAAAGTTCCAGTAGGGCCCTGTGGGTTCTGTATGGACCTGTAGGGTTCTGTAGGGGCCTGCAGGGTTCTGTAAGTGCCCGCAAGTGTCTGTAGGGTTCCGTAGGGGTCTGTAGGGTTCACGTAGGCGCTCTGCAGTGTTCTGTAGGAGCCCATAGGGTTTTACTGATGGTTCGTTGTGTTGCTAA
>NW_027414163.1:0-72383 GCF_964106895.1 Numenius arquata
GGTGCAGGGCTGGCACCCTAGGGGTGTGGGGGCACCCTACGGGGTAAGGGGGGGCGGGCTAGGACCCATAGGGGTTTGAGGGGGTACCCTAATGGGTGGGGAGGGGGCGACTGGCACCTATGGGGGGGGCACCCTATGGGGACTTGGGGGTCCTGGACCCCTGGGTCCCCCCTGTCCTGCTCACCTGAGTCGGTGCTCCCGGACGCCTGGGTCCCCCGAGAGCCGTTAGCAAAGGCAGGGTGGGGGTTATCCCCCCGGACACCCTGGTCCCCTCCACCAAGCTTGACCAAACTCCCATAATCCTCTCCCCCCTCAATTAAAAGCAGCTGTTAATTACTGGGGGGAGGGTGTGTGTCTATAGGGGTGCCCCCCAACACTTCCTGGGGGTTCTGCTGTGTGCAGGGGGGGCCTAATCCCTGCCATGGGGCTGAGGGGACACTGGGGAGGGCTGTGGGGACATTTGGGGGGCCTGAGGGCACCCAGAGGGATTTTAGGGGGACACGGAGGGGTTGAGGGGACATGGGGGGTACTGAGGGGTTATTGGCAGGGTCTAAGTGGAAATGTGGGGCTCAAAGGACATTTGGGGGGGGTCTGTGGGGGAGCTGAGGGGACCCAGTGGGGACTGAGGTGACATTTAAGGGGCTGAAAGGGGGGGGGGGGGGGGGAGGGGGAGGGGGGCTGAGGGGACATTGGGGACCCGGAGTGAGTTTAAGTGGACATTGGGGGGGGGGGGCTATGAAGGGCTGCGGTGACCCAGGGGGGGCTGTGGGGACATTGGTGGGGGGCTATGGAGGGGCTGAAGGGACACTGGGGGGGACCTGGAGGGACACTGAGGAGCTGTGGGTGCCCAGGGGGGCTGAGGGGACATTGGCGGGGGACTAAGTGCACATTGAGGGGCTGAGGGGGACCCGGGTGGGCTGACGGGGCCCGGGGAAACACTGGGGGGGGGGGGCTGTGGGGACAGCGGGAGGATGAGGGGACCCGGGGGGGACACTGGGGAGCTGTGGGTGCCCGGGGGGCTGAGGGGACATTGGGGGGCTGAGAGAGCACTGCGGGGCTGAGGGGACCCGGGGGGGCATGAGGGGGACCTTGAGGGGAGGTATGGGGGGTGTGAGAGGACGCTGGGGGACCCGGGGGGCCGCGGGGACCCGGGGACAGACGAGCCTGAGGACGCGGAGCCGGAGCCGCCGCCGCCGCCGCCGCCGCCGCCGCCGCCGCCCGGGGCCGCCACGCGACCGCTAACGGCCGTTCCCGCCCAAACGCCGCCGCCGCGCGCTCCCCGCCGCGGCCACGCCCCTCGGGCAGGTAACCACGCCCTTAACCACGCCCCTGCCGCATCGGCCCCGCCCCCCCGCCGCGCTTTCTGGCCCTTTCGCGACAGCGCCCGCCGGGCCGGGGGGGAGCCGGGCGTCCGGGGAGTGATACCCCCCCACACACACACAGACGGAAGGGGAAACTGAGGCACACACAGGCTTTGGGGGTGGGGAGGGGTGGGTGTCCTGGGGGGACCCGGGCGTCTCCCAAGCCCCCCCTTAATCCCCACCCCCCCACTCCACGGGGCTGGGGCACCCGGACGCCCGGGTCCCCTGAAGCGGTGGGGGAGGGTCGGAGGCGGCGCGGAGCAGCGGAGCAAGCAGAGCAAGGGGGGGGCAGGGGCAAATTTGGGGAGGGCATAGAAGGGGGGGGAGTGTTGGGGGGTTCCCGTAGATTTGGGTGTTGCTATGGGGAGGCGAGGGACAAATTTGGGGGTCCCGAAATTGGGGGGAGGGGGCAAATTTGGGGGGACCCGTAGATTGGAAGGGGGGGATGTCCCACAGACTGGGGGGAGGGCCTATAGATTGGGGTGGCCCTACTTGGGGGGGACCCCGGGGGTTGGAGGGGTTAGGGGTCCTGTGGGGGTTGGGGGCTTATTTTGAGAGTGTCCCATTAGCTTGCGGGGGGGCCGGGGGAGGGCGGCTGCTCCAGGGTTCCCCCCGCACCCCCCACCGGCAGCCGCCACCTCTTTGGTGGGAGAGAGACTTCAGCGGGGATGGAGGGCGGGGACACCCCGATTTTGGGGGTGGATGGGGTTGTGGATTGACAGGGGAGGGGGAGAAAGAGGCAGGAGCAACCCCACCACCACCAGGGGGACCCAGGGGACCCCCCTCCCTCCCCAAAAAGGGACTGAGGTGTCTGGGCGAGCATTCCCCGAAGCCAAACAATATAGAGAGAACCCAGGCATCCCCCACCCAAAACAGGGACCCAGGCGTCTGAGCACCACCGGGATGCCAAACAACACACACACACCCCCACCCCCCAGACTGGTCCAAACGGGTCCCCAGCCAGCACTGGGGGTGGGCAGGAGGAGCCCCACGGCCTTGTTTGTGCCTCAGTTTCCCCAGTGGCTCTTCTGGTGCTTCTGACCCCCAAACTTGGGCTCGTCCCGGCAGAAGTTGCATCGTCTGGGCACAGACAGGCCTTGCAGGTCCAGCGCTGCCAGCTGCCCCAGCTCCGCACCCTCTGCTGGTGACAGAAAGTGGGGTCACCCCCCCGCCCCGAGGGTGTTCGAACATGAGCGGCTATTAGGAGCGTTACGGTATCGGAGGCAGTATTAGGGGCATTACGGGAGCTGGGCACCAGCAGAGGGTGAGGCTGAAGCCTGATACTAAAGCTATTAGCAGCTATTATAATCGGCTATTAGCGGTACTACAGTAACTGGGCCCCAGTATTTGCAGCGTTATGGGAGCAAGACCCTGCTGTGACAGCAGCTTGGACCCTGGTATCAACTCCGGAGCAGCTGTAAGGGGTCTTATGGCACCTGGACGCCAACATTAGGGGTGTTAAGGTACTTAAACCCTGCCATTATGATAATTTGGACCCTAATATTAAAGCTGAAGCAGCTATTAGGGGCATTGTGGTACCGGGTCCCCAATAGTAGGAGCATTTGGGTACCTGTACCCTCCCTCCCCCCTTTTAGGGGTATTACGGCACCTGGACCCCATGGTTTCCATAGCTTGGACCCCGGTACTAGCCCTGGCGCAGCTATTAGGGGTGTGATGGTAACGAACCCCAATATTAAGGGCATTGTGGTACCTGAACCCCACTCCTAAACCTAGTATTAACCCCAGAACAGCTATTGGAAGCATTATGGATCCCACTATTGGGGGTGTTATGATTCCTAGGCCCCACTATTAGCGGGCATTACGGTACCTGGACCGTGGAGTTAGAACAGCCTGAATATTCGGCGCTGTGCAACTACTAGGGATGGTACGGTACCCGAACCCCATTATTAGGAGCATTACGGGAACGACCCCACTATTAGGACTATTTCGGGAGCAGAACCCCACTATTACAGTAGCTTGAACCCCACTACTGACACTGGAGCAGCTTTTAGGGGCGTTGTGGTACCTGCACCCCGGTATTTGGGGGGGTATCAGGGCTGGAGCAGCTCTTAGGGGCATTACGGTGCCCGGACCCCACTGTTCAAGGGACCATCAGGGTCCTGAACCCACTATGAAGGGCATCATGGTGCCTGAGCTCCAATATTGGGGGCATTACGGCACCCAAACCCCACTGTTCAAGGGAATTCAGGGTCCCTGAGCCCCAACCTCCTTCCAGGGAGCTGGAGAGAGCGATGGGGTCTCCCCTCGGCCCCTTCTCTCCAGGCTGAGCGCCCCCAGCTCCCCCAGCCGCTCCTCACAAGACTGGTGCCCCAGAGCCCTCCCCAGCTCCCTGTCCCTTCTCCGGACACGCTCCAGCCCCTCAACCTCCCTCCTGTCCTGAGGGGCCCACGACCGGGGACAGCCCTCCAGGTGGGGCCTCCCCAGTGCCCAGTCCAGGGGGACGGTCACTGCCCCACTCCTGCTGGCCACGCTGCTCCCGACACAGGCCAGGGTGCTCCGGCCTCCGTGGCCACCCAGGCACTCTGCTGGCTCACGTTCAGCTGCTGCCGACTAACGGCCCCGGCTCCTTTTCCAGCCCGGCCTGTGGCGTCCCTGGGGTTGGTGTGACCCAAGGGCAGGACCCGGGCCTTGGCCTTGTTGCACCTCCCACCATTGGTCTGGGCCCATGGGTGCGGCCTGTCCAGAGCCTTCCTTAGAGCCTTCCTGCCCTCCAGCAGAGCAACGTCCCGCCCCACCTCTTCAGAAGGACAGGGAGAGAGAAGGAAAGATGACGGATTCGAGCACTTCATCTGAGGTACCCAATATTGACAGATGTACAGCTGCTGAAGATCCCCGGGGCGAAGAAGTGGTTGAGAATCAAAAGGGAAGAGCAGTTTGGGCAACAGGGATGATGAACACGGTGAGAGTTCGGGATCCACAGGAACCGGAAAAAGGAAGAACTGCGTTTCAAGAATGGCGAATGAAGCAAGCTCAGAATGGGTCACAAGACCTGCTGAAACTACAGCCACTCTTCGCTTGATGTCTCCCAGCACCGCTCCCAGAAAAACCAGCAGTGTCCCAAGTGGAGCTTCTGTTCTGAGAGCACGTGGACTAAGGCTCTGCTCCTCATTAAAGTTCTTTTGAGGGACGTTGTCGTCATGGGCCTTTCTGCCAACGCGCTTTGCAAACTGCCCTCTTGGTCATACATGCCAGTGGGATCTTTGCATCTCGGTTCCTTTTTTGCAGCACCAGTAGCACAACGTTGCAAACGCCTGTTCAACCTGTGAACCCCTCTAATCTGCACATTCTTTCATAAGTAATATCTTGGCAGCTCCCCCCCATATATTTAGGTGCTTGTTGCTGGCCATACGTGATACTTGATGGAGCACAGGGCAAAAAGTACATGCTGGAAAGGAGAAAAATCAACTTTCTGAGTAGAAAGTCCACCTAGAGATAGGACTTCTTCAAGCCACGCTTCATGCTGTTACTGCAAAATGGAGGTGAGCTCATCCACGAGCACGTGCTGGTGGGCTGAGACACAGGTCGGTCAGCAAGGATGGCACCCACCCTCTGGGAGCTGGGAAGGTACAGGCAGACAGACAGAAGGGAGAAGCAGCTTCTGAATTTCTGAATGAAAAGTCCAGCCATTCTGGTGTGAGAATGGGATCCCCTCTAAGAAGATCCACGACAACAGTTGTATTGACCGGCTCAGAATAAGCCACAGCCGGAAGCTGACAAATGCTTCTGGGGACTTGCTCTACTTGTCCTCCAAGAACAACGACCCATTGGGTCACCATGAAGCCACCTACAAAACCTGCCTAGACACAAGATAATGTGCCTGTCATTTCCAACGCTCAGTGTTGGTCAATAAGGCAGAACGTAACGCAAGTGCCCAACCTCTCGACACTTCTTTTGGCTGTTTTTGGGCAATCGGTTATCCAAAAGTGTCCTCCGTTATACAAGCACAGCATGGTTTGAGTTGGAAGGGACCTTGGAGACCATCTAGTTCCAAACCCCTTCCCTGGCCAGGGGCACCTCCCACCAGACCAGGTTGCTCAAAGCCCCGTCCAACCTGGCCTTGAACCCCTCGGGGGATGGGGCAGCCACAGCTTCTCTGGGCAACCTGGGCCAGGGTCTCACCACGCTCGCAGGAAAGAGTTTCTTCCTGAGATCTCATCTCAATCTCCCCTCCTTCAGTGTAAAACCCCTCACCCTCGTCCTATGGCTCCCCTCGCTGACCTAGAGTCCCTCCCCAGGTTTCCTGGAGCCCCTTTAGGGACTGGAAGGGGCTCTAAGGTCTCCCCGGAGCCTTCTCTTCTGCAGGCTAAAGCCCCCCAACTCTCTCAGCCTTTCCTCACAGCAGAGGGGCTCCAGTCCTCGCAGCATCTCCGTGGCCTCCTCTGCCCCCACTCCAACAGGTCCATGTCATTCTGATGTTGGTGGCCCCAGAGCTGGAGGCAGCACCGCAGGGGGGTCTCCCCGGAGCGGAGCAGAGGGGCAGAATCCCTCCACCCCACCCCCCACGCTCACCCTGCTGGCCACGCTGCTGGGGATACAGCACAGGGTACAGGGGGCTTTCTGGGCTGCCAGCGCACATTGCGAGCTCATGTTGAGCTTCTCACCCACCAACACCCCCAAGTCCTTGTCCCTCAGGGCTGCTCTCGATCCAGTTCTATTTCCTGTCTGTGGAATCCCACTCTAATGAACTGAAATGGAGGTGATTAGATGTGGTAGATCAGATGGATCCAGAAAGAATGTAGACAAGCTGAACTGGACTGAGAAAATCTAGTTTTGTGGCCGCAGAAACTTTTTCTGGCCTGTCTTGGGCTGAATGATCCTCTGAAGATCCCCTGTGGCCCCTTCACTGTCTGAAGAATCCCGTCACAAAGGGCTGCACTGGTTGTAGATTAATGCGGATGAGACGGATTGAGACATGCATTTGAGATGACCAGTCCTTTGAGGAAACGTGCTCTTTCACACCAGATTGTGCCTCCTTTGTGCCAATCCCGTGAGACTGTGGCCAGTCAGAACTCAGGTCAGTCAGCACTAAGGTGGTGCCTACTTGATTCCTGGAGGATTTTGACCAAAAGAAATGACAATGTAGTAGGGGGACAAATCCCACAATATGCTTTACACTGCTTATTCTCTCTTGGGCGTTCTACAAGTAGAAGAACATTGATCACGAATCTTTCCATATTTTAAGTGGAATTAGTTTTCATTTGCAATTCAGCAGAGTGGTTGAGGGAAAAGATTTCTATCTGCCATGCGTCTTTTTTTTTGGCTAAAAGAGAAGTTCCGGTCGGGGTCACTGGACAGTCCCCAAATAATAAATTGTGATTCTGGGTTAAAAGGGAGTAGGCATGGAGAATAAGTCTTCTTAGCTTATGGTAGAACATGCCTGGAAATTGTTTCCAAGACAGTCAAAATGGTAAATTATCTTTGTTGTAGGGACAATTGCCCATATTCTGATTGAAAGACATCATGTTCTTTATGTAGTGTCTATTTTAGACAATCATTTATTTACTAGAGAAGGGACTGAAATGCAAATTTTCATTCTCCCCAGAGGAACATGCTCACTAGTCACCTGTGAAGCTAAGTTTTCTGCTATGACAGCATCTCCAAGTGACGACTGATGCAGGACTGGCAGAGACAACCTGCAGTTCCAACGTCTGAAGCCCCATTCTGCACTCAGGTCACCATCAAGGAGCCTGCTATAACGTGGGGGTGCTCTTAGATGAGGCTTTTTTGCCCTCCTTGTGCCTCGCTGAAGTCTCCCTTGTTGTTGCTTGAGCTCAAAACTTCTTTCCCAGGAAACGGGAAGTGTGGGAACATTTCACTGAATTTTTAGAGTTGGAAGGGACCATAAAGATCATCTAGTCCAACTCCCCTGCTACAGCAGGATTGCCCAGAGCATGTCAGAGCACGTTACTCAGGACTGCATCCAGGCGGGTCTTGAAAATCTCCAAAGAAGGGGACTCCACACCCTCCCTGGGCAGCCTGTTCCAGGGCTCTGGCACCCTCACCGTGAGGAAGCTTTTTCTCATATTTGAGTGGAACCTCCTATGTTCCAACTTGTGCCCGTTGCCCCTCGTCCTGTCACTGGCAACCACTGAAAAGAGTCTGGCTCCCTCCTCCTTCAACCCACCCCTTAGATACTTATAAGCATTGATAAGGTCTCCCCTCAGCCTTCTCTTCTCCAGGCTAAAGAGTCCCAGCTCTCTCAGCCTTTCTTCATAAGGGAGATGCTCCAATCCTTGAACCATCCTTGTTGCCCTTCGCTGGACTCTTTCCAGTAGTTCCCTATCCCTCTTGAATTGGGGAGCCCAGAACTGGATGCAGTATTCCAGTTGTGGCCTCACCAGTGCAGAGTAGAGGGGGAGAATGACTTCCCTCGACCTACTGGCCACACTCTTCCCTATGCAGCCCAGGATTCCATTGGCCTTCCTGGCCACAAGAGCACACTGCTTGCTCATTGTCATTTTGCTGTCTACCAGGCCCCCCAGATCTTTCTCTTCAGAACTTGACTCCAGCAGGTCCACACCTAACCTGTATTGGTGCCTAACGTTCTTCTTCCCCACGTGCAGGACCCTACACTTTTCCCTGTTGAACCTCATGAGGTTCTTCCTTGCCCAGCTCTCCAGCCTGTCCAGGTCTCGCTGGATGGCAGCACGGCCCTCCGGGGTGTCAGCCACCCCTCCCAGTTTGGTATCATCAGCAAACTTGCTGAGGACACACTCGGTCCCCTCATCCAGGTCGCTGACGAATATGTTGAACAGGACTGGACCGAGTATTGACCCCTGGGGGACACCGCTGGTTACAGGCCTCCAGCTTGAACCTGCTCCATTAATCATTACCCTTTGGGTCCTGTCACACAGCCAGTTCTCAATCCACCTCACTGTCCCCTCATCCAGCCCACACTTCCTTAGTTTCCCAATGAGGATGTTATGGGAGACTGTGTCAAAAGCCTTGCTGAAGTCAAGGTAGATGACACCTGCTGCCCTCCCCTCATCCAACCAACTAGTTATAGCATCGTAGAAAGCTGTATCAGATTGGTCAAACGTGATTTACCCTTGGTAAACCCATGTTGCCCACTTCCAATAACCCCCCGTTCTTCAACTTGTTTGGAGATGACATCTAGAATGAGTCTCTCCATTACCTTCCCAGGGATGGAGGTGAGACTGACTGGTCTGTAGTTCCCAGGGTCCTCCTTCTTGCCCTTTTTGAAGACTGGAGTGATGTTGGCCTTCCTCCAGTCTTCAGGCACCTCTCCTGTTCTCCATGACCTTTCAAAGATGATAGAGAGTGGCCCAGCGATAACATCTGCCAGCTCAGCACTCGTGGGTGCATCCCATCAGGGCCCATGGACTTATGAATGTCCAGTTTGGCCAAGTGGTCCCGAACCTGGTCCTCCTCTACTGGAGGAAAAACTTCCTCTCTCCATACCCTCCCCCTTGCGTCCAAGGCCAGAGATTCATGAGGGGCAGCCTTAGCAGTGAAGACTGAAGAAAAGAAGGCATTCAGCAACTCTGCTTTCTCCGTGTCTTCCATCACTAGGGTGCCCACCTCATTCATCAGTGGGCCCACATTATCCCTAATCTTCCTTTTACTGTTTACACATCGAAAAAACCCCTTTTTGTTATTCTTAACTGTAGTGGCCAAGATGAGCTCGGCTTGAGCCTTGGCCCTTCTAATTTTCCCCCTGCATATTTTCTCCGCTTCCTGGTATTTCTCCTTGCTTGCCAGGCCCCTTTTCCAAAGATCATAAACCTTCTTTTTGTTCCTGAGCTCCAGCCAAAGCTCTCTATTTAGCCAGGCTGGTCTTCTTCCCTTCCTGCTTGTTTTTTGGGATTTGGGTATGGTTCTTTCCTGGGCTTTTAAGAGTGCCTCCTTGAAGTACGACCAGCCTTCCTGGGCACCTTTGCCCTTCAGGACTGTCTCCCAAGGGACACTTTCAACCATGCTCCTGAAGAGGCCAAAGTCTGCCCTTCGGAAGTCCAAGGTGGCAGTTTTGCTGGCCCCCCTCCTTGCTTCAGCAAGAATTGAAAATTGTATCATTTCACGATCACTCTGTCCAAGACGACCTCCAACGTTTACATCCCCCGCAAGACCTTCTGAGTTAACTATCAGCAGGTCCAGTAGGGCACTTTCCCTAGTCGGTTCCCTCACCAGCTGCGTTAGGAAGTTGTCTTCCATGCACTCCAAGAATCTCCAGGACTGTTGCCTCTCTGCTATGTTATATTTCCAGCAGATATCTGGGAAGTTGAAGTCCCCCATGAGTACAAGGGAGAGTGATCGTGAGGCCTCTGCCAGCTGCTTATAGAATATTTCATCTGCCTTTATATCCTGGTTTGGGGGTCTATAACAAATCCCCACCACGATGTCTGCCTTATTGGTCTTCCCCTTAATTCTTATCCATAGACACTCAACGCTGTCATCGTGCGTATTGCTAAGTTGGAGGCATACAATACTGCTCTTAACATAAAGGGCCACCCCACCACCTCTCTTTCCTTGCCTGTCCCTTCTGAAAAGTTGGTAACCATCAATCACAGCGCTCCAGTTATGCGAGTCCTCCCACCACGTTTCTGTGATGGCAACTAGATCATAGTTTTCTTGCTGTACGATGGCCTCCAGCTCCTCCTGTTTGTTACCCATGCCGCGTGCATTCATGAAGATACACTTCAGCTGGGCTAATTGTCCCACTATTTTGCTGGGAGGGCAAGCACTAATTCCCACCTGTCCGTGTGCAGACATTTCTGCAGTTACCATCTTATCACTACTCATGTCTTCACTGCCACACGTGTCTTTCTCTCCCACATCAACTGCCGCAACAGGCTGCAAGGCCGTGCTGACACCTTTACCTACTAGCACTGGCACGCTACTCCCGGGCACCACTTTAGTAACACTGGTTCCAGCCCCGTCCCCCTTCAAATCTAGTTTAAAGCTCTCTCAATGAGCCCTGCTAATTCTTGTCCCAATATCCTTTTTCCCCTTTGGGTTAGGCTTCCCCCACCTGCTGCCAGCATGCCTGGTGAGCTGTAGATCTGCCCGTGATCAAAGAATCCAATGTCCTGCCGTTGACACCAGTCTTTCAGCCATGAGTTGATCTTTTGATTCTTCCTATTTATGCCCCCATCCATCCCTGTGACTGGTGGGATAGAAGAGAACACCACTTGTGCTCCTGATCCCTTGACCAGTCGTCCCAGCACTCTGAAGTCCCTTTTCATTGCCTTTAGGCTTCTGGTGGCTACCTCATCATTGCCCACTTGAAATATCAGTAGTGGGTAATAATCTGAGGGCTGAACCAGGGAGTGAATTTCCCTCTGTATATCCTTAATCCTGGCCCCAGGGAGGCAGGTGACTCCCCTGTGGGACGGGTCTGGTCTACAGATTGGGCCCTCTGTTCCACCCAGAAGGGAGTCACCTATTACAATCACCTTTCTTTTTTTCTTAGTTGATGAGGTCCTGAGGCATGGGGGTGGGTAACTAGTCCTGGGTGCCTCACTGGGTAGATCGTCCTCTCCGTTCTCATTTACCTCGTCCTCAAAATCCAGAACTCCAAACCACCATCAGCCCAACATCCACCCCAGGCATCAGCTGTTGTATCATCTGCTCCACCGGGGGTGTTTAAAGAATGTTTGCTGCCAGAACAGCCAGAAGATTTCGGATGGTGTTGGAGCACACTTGTGCATAGGGAGTTGTTGAGAAATAACTTATCGCTAAGCATTTAGTGGTGGAAACTGAGAAATCTACGTCTTTGGGAAAATCTATGCTTCAGGGGTAGCCAGTTAACTGGTTTTGGCAAACACAGTCTGGACTCAAACAGCTGGAAGCAGGACGTACAACAAGACATAAATCTCTAAAAAATACAACTATGTACACTGCCTGGGCAGTAAAAGTCTACCAAAGTAACTTGCATTGCCTTTAAACATCGAGCTCACATTTAAAACTCAAGCGTATATTGTGACAAGGTTATTTTTATCAATTCAAAAATTTGTGTTAGGCAGGAATGAATTCTTAAAACCATTTAATTTTTTGCATCAAAATTTTGAAAGCAATTACTATGCAGTGGGATAGTTATAAGAAGAAGCAAAATTATCCTAGGCCAGAGCTCATTGAACATGACCCTACAGGGGCAGCATACATAAAACAAGAGAAGACGAGAAAGTTAGAATAAGATGACTAGTTGATATAATTACCAAAAAAGCTTTATATCAAGGATTTGTAGCAAATTATATTTGGCTCACATTTATGGTTATTAGATAAATGGATAAGCATGAACCAATTCCCCCGTTCACAGTTACAAAAAAAAAAAGGGAAAGGCTATTTTATCATGATGGACATCTTAGAAATTATTTAAATCTCTAAGGAGTATTCACAAAGTGCACTTTTAAAAATGTGAGCCGTATTAAATGAATTCGCAGACGACACTAAGTTGGGTGGCAGTGTCGACCTGCTGGAGGGTAGAAAGGCTTTGCAGAGGGATCTGGACAGGTTGGACTGATGGGCTGAGACCAACGGGATGAGGTTCAACAAGGCGAAGTGCCGCGTCCTCCACTTGGGTCACAACAATCCCAGGCAGCGCTACAGGCTGGGGGCAGAGTGGCTGGAGAGCTGCCTGGCAGAAAAGGACCTGGGGGTGTTGGTGGACAGCCGGCTGAACATGAGGCAGCAGTGTGCCCAGGTGGCCAAGAAGGCCAACAGCATCCTGGCCTGTATCAGGAACAGTGTGGCGAGTAGGACTTGGGAGGTGATCGTCCCCCTGTACTCGGCACTGGTGAGGCCCCACCTCGAGTACCGTGTCCAGTTTTGGGCCCCCTACCACAAAAAAGACGTCGAGGTGCTGGAGCGGGTCCAGAGAAGAGCAACAAGGCTGGTGAGGGGGCTGGAGCACAAGTCTTATGAGGAGAGGCTGAGGGAACTAGGGTTATTCAGCCTGGAGAAAAGGAGGCCGAGGGGAGACCTTATTGCTCTCTACAACTACCTGAAAGGAGGGTGCAGAGAGGCGGGGGTCGATCTCTTCTCCCAAGTCATGGATGACAGGACTAGAGGAAACGGCCTCAAGTTGTGCCAGGGGAGGTTCAGGCTGGATATTGGAAAATTTTTTTCACTGAAAGGGTTATCAGACATTGGAATGCGCTGCCCAGGGAGGTGGTTGAGGCACCATCCCTGGAAGTGTTCAAAAGACAGGTTGACGTGGTGCTGGGAGACATGGTTTAGTGATGGTGTTGCATTTTGTTGTTTTGTGGGTGTTTATTTTTGTCACTTAGGTTGATGGTTGGACAAGATGATCTTGAAGGTCCCTTCCAACCTAGAAGATTCTGTGAATTCCCGGCTCCACCATTACAGAGATTAGCTCAGTGTTGTACCTTTACTGACAATTCTCTTGTATCCTTTCGCTGCAAAGATTTTATGAGTGAAGCTCCACTCGCCGTGATCTCACACAGAGAGATCCCACTGCGAGACCACAGCTGCAGTTCTGAACTTCTACTTCTCTTGCTTCTCTACTTCCACTTCTCTAAAGTCGGTTTATCTGTTGTTTACAGATACACAAAATGTTTATGTGAGAACTGCAGGAAATCAGATCTGTATCAGCTGCCTCAGAGTCCTATTCTTTTTTCCTATCATTCTGCAGGATTTGATTGATGACCAAGAATCTTGGAATTCCAGCTACCTGGGGAAAACAAGTACTCAGTGGAGGATATATAATAGAGAGCAGCTAAAAATAAAGTGATAGCAATCACTGTAAAGCCTGATGACTGAATCTCTAGCGTCCAACATAAATACTGGGTTTAGGTGCTTTTTATGCATTTTACAGCAAGAGTCAGATGCTCGGTATCTAGTAACTGAGTTTATTTAAGTTTGTTCCTTACTTGGCCAACTTTATGATATCAGTTCATCTTGAAGTTATACATTGCTTTAAAATGTCAGAATTACAAAAAAACCCGTGCAAATAAAATATTGAGACCTAGCCTTCCTGTTCCTGGCAGTTTTAAACGTACGTCCTGTAAATATTTTGAACGACATACTTGCAGATTTTACGAAATGCTGCAATCTTACTATTGTGTGTTATGTCAAATTTATAGAATGCGCTGGTGACAACCAGTAGCTTAACATTTCCATACGCTTGCAAAGGTGCATCTGAGTAAGTTCTTTGTTTCTCTCCAAGTAGCTCCTCGGAAATGTGAGGTAGAGCACCCATTTATTTCATCTGATGAAATCCTGATGAGAATGGGCTCTTCAAGTGTACTTACGATTTGAGACAAACCAAAAACCATGTCCTATAGGCAGGAGCTGAGACAGCATTGCAAGACTTTAGGCTTGTGTTACGCTGAAGAAGAAAGAACAGTGCGCTTTGGCCAAGGCGGCTGCACGTGCAAAGCTGACTGTGATTTGAGGGGCAGCGGGAACCTGCAGGTGAGGTGGGTCTGCCACGGCTCAGCGATGCTCCACCGTCCCACTGCTGTCCTGTGTCTTCTCCTGCCTGTCATTTGTACCTCCTCAGGTGAGTGTGGATAGATGTTGGCTGCCAGCAGTAGAAAAAAAAAAAACACATTAAAAGGAACTAATGGGTGATGTTTTTTATGCTAGGAAAGGCAGTCTTTTATGCTTAAAATGGTGTGTGGTCTGGGGCTGTATGAAGAACGAGGCCTTATGGCATCTAGAGCAATAAGAGCTGCCACACTGACAAAGAAATGTATTGTAACAGTGAAATCCCTGCTGAAGTCAGTGTGACTTCTGCCGCTGACGTTAAGAGGGAACAAGTAAAAGCAAGAGCCCCTCACTGAAGAGACAGCTGGCTCTGCTCCACCCCACATCAGGACAATCAATACAGATAGATAGATAGATAGATACACACACATATGCAGGAACATGCAAGCACACTCTGGCTGCCGTCAGGGAGGAGAGGCCTGGCCCCAGGCACTGGAGCTCTGGCACAGCCCAGGGAACGGGGCAGCGCCGGAGCTGCTGTCTCTGCCAGAGGCAGCCCCCGTCTGCCCTGGGCGCTGTGCGGATGGAGGGACGGGAGAGCTGGAGGGCACCCCTGTGCCGGTGGGGCAGCCGGGGGCTGGGGGAGCCAGCCAGGGGGCCAGAAGGGAGCCAGCCTGCAGGGACGATGGCCACGGGCCGTGTCGCTGCCGGGGAAAGGCCCAGCACCAGCAAAGAGCTCTCTGTGCCGCAGGTGGCTGGTCCCTGGGAGCAGGGGAGGCAGCTGCCAAGGCAGCGACAGGTCGAGCATGAGCCTCCTCTGGGCGCTGTCCTCAGAGCAGGGGGGTGGTGCTGGCTGCCCCCACCTCAGGGGCTCTGCACCAAGGAGGGAGCCTGGGGGACGGCAGCAGCTGCTCAGCAGGCAGTGACACACGGAGGATGTCACTGTGAGCCAATTGTGACACGTGAGGTCAGCCGGCGAGTAAGCGATGACTCACAGAGGAGGCCACCGCCCGGTGGTGGGGCACTGGGCTCAGTGTGCAGTTGGCACTGTGCGGTGAGGTCCTCGTCCTCCTCCCAGCTGGGCACGACCATCTTCTCCTGAGGTACCCCGTATGCCACAGGGCACTGACGACGGCTTCTGCCTGGGAGAGGAACTATCGCCACTCAGACCTGGAGAAAGCAGCAGCTTTCCTCCCCTCGCTGCTTGCTGATGGCTCCCTCAGGAGCAACAACGCCACCCCGACTGTCCATGGAGTGCTGCTCTTTGCGGATATCTCAGGCGGGGGAGGCAGGGAGGAGCAGCCACGGACACGAGCCACCTTGGGCCACACTAGGCCCTTTGAAGCCCCTCAGACAGAGTGGCCATCTTGTCACTGCTGAGGTCTTCTGCTGGGATGCCCACAGAGAGAGGGGGTGGGTTGTCTTGGGCAATCAACCCCTGCTGCGGCCAGCACTGAGCCGGGCATGGGATGGTGTCCCCAGCAGGCTCTCGGGCCTGGCAGGGTGGAAAGTGCTGCCAGATCCCTTAGCCCGCATGGGCATTTCCTGATTTCTGCGTGTCCCTGTTACAGGTTTCATGGCATTGACCGAGAAATGAATCCAGAAGAGTGGCATGGACAGAGGCGCTAACGAGCTTGCACAAACCCTCAATGAGTACCTGTGTGATATTTTTGGGGGGGTAAGAGCTGTGCTGCAGGACTGTCTGGCATTGGGCTGTGATGGTGGAGGCAGACACGCTGGGCAGCCTGGTCCTGCCTCCATGGCAGGGCTGGGGCTTTCTGTGAGGAACAGCGAGAGCAGCCAGGGTCTGCTGGTGGGTCAGGACCAGTGCAGGTCCTTTCTGCTCCCCACCGTGGGCGAGGAGGCACCTGCTTTCTCAGCAGCCCCCTGGGTGCCTCTGGCGTGGGCAGCCGGCTCCGTGCTGCGTCAGGGCCCAGCGCAGGCTGAGGGCATCCAGCAAGTGACCTGAGGGTGCTGGCTCTGACCTGCGTGTGTGTGAGAGAGACCCTCACGAGCCCCTTTCCACAGAGGAAACCTTGACCATGAGCACATTGTGGCCACCCTTTTGGCAGCACTATTAAAGCAAGACAAGAGAGTCCTCAAAGAAGATGAAGGATGTGGAGCATCTGTGCTCTGAGGAAAGGCTGAAAGAGCCGAGACTGGTTGGGCTAGAGAAGGCTCGGGGGGGGGGGGACACTTTAGGAATGTGTCTACAACCTGAAGGGAAGGTGCAAAGACGACAGGGCCAGGTTCTTCCCAGTGGTGCCCAGTGTCAGGACCAGAGGCCACGCCGCAGGCCCACACTGAAACACAGGAGGTTCCCTCTGTAGGTCAGGAAACACTTTTTGATTGTGAGGGCAACTCAGCGCTGGCAGAGGTTGCCCAGGGAGGTTGTGGAGTCTCCCTTCTTACTTAGAGCTATTCAGGAACGATCAGCCATTGTCCTGGGCAGCTGGCTCTGTGCAGCCTGGCTGGAGCAGCAGGGTTGGCCCAGATGGACCCCAGAGGTCCCTTCCAGCCTCCACCTTTCCGAGGTTTGGTGGCATCTGGAGGCCCTGCCTCCCTGCCTGCTGTGCAAGTACCAGGGCAGTGGCCACTGTGAGCCTGGGAGAGAAGCCAGAGCAGATCCGTGGTACTCTCCCGTGCCACAGGGAGCTTCTCACCAGGCAGGAATGTGGGGATGCCCACCGGGGCTAGTATCAAAGGGAAGCATCTCTGGTGAGCGTTCAAGGGTCCAACTGTAGCTGGAGTGGGGATGGGAGACTGAGACTGCTGGGTTTGTGCACGTCCGCAGATGCAGAGGAAGCTTAAAGGCAGAGAGCGGGTGTCGGATCGAGCCTTAGGATCTTTGAATGTCTGCTTTAGCACAGATGTCTGCGGGAGGTCATTATCCTTTTGTTTCTTCTTCTTTTGTTTCTTCTGCAGCTTTGCATCCTTTCCCCTGCTGGATTCTCCTCTGCCTTTCACAAAGAGCAAAGGGGAACTGCTTGACTTACACCTGCGAGAAGAGCTTTTGCAGGCTGTTGGGTTTTCTCCTGCAGACAGCTCCAACCTGCCTGCATGGAAACGGAGCAGGTGGTGGTCGAGGCCGCTGGTTTGCTGGGCTTCTGGGGCAGGCAGCTGGGTAAGATGCCTGGCACTCTCAACACATTCTCAATGTTGACTTTGTTTGTCTGTATTTAAACGCCCATTTCAGGGAGCTGTGTTGGTGCCCCCCGAGTAGGACGGAGGTTGCTCTACCCCTTTGTGATGCCTGTCTCCCTGCTGGGCTTCAGATTGGCTTCTGAGCAGCTGAGATGCTGGGGGCTGTAGAGTTCAAAATGTTCCCTGTGACAGTTCTGCTTCTCCCTCTCCCTCTCACCAGGGATCTCTGCAGGAACCGTGAGTCTCCCGATTTTCGGAGACAGGAGGCGGCAGTGCTTCTGCATTTTTGGCCCAGGCCTGGCTGAAGTTCTTGGGGCTGAACAGCTTGCAGATGCAGGTGAAATTGTCCTCTCAGCTACCGCCTGGGAGCTCTGTGAGCAGCACCGGCTCAGGACCAAGCATCTTGCAGGCAAAAGAGCTGTGAAGGTGGGTGGATGGGATGGCCTCTGGAGCCATTCTGAGGAGCTGGACCTGGGCGTGAAGGAGGGAGGTGTCAGAAGGCTGAGGAGCTGAATGTGGAGAGAGCTGTAGCTGGGAAAGTGGGCAGGCAGCTGAAGCTCTTGTCCTCCCATCTCAGGGGTAACTGTGGGCTGGGCTTGCTTGGCTGGAGGGGTCGGGAGGCACCGGAAGGGTTTTAGCCCCACCAGCAATGTCCTGTGGGCCACGGAGCTGCGGTTGACACCTGGGGGATGCTTAGACAATGGCTGCCCAGCTCCGGTGCTTCTGAGGAGGCACTGCTGTCCCAGCCAGCCAGGTGGGCTGCTTCTCCCCTTTCCTGGGAAGTGGCCGTGGAGGGCAGGCTCTGTCCCCTGGGACTTCTGGGGAGGCCAGTGGCAGTGATTTCATTCTGTGTGTCTTCAGGTTACGGGCTTGGGTCCGATGTCTTGGTCAGAATGCCAAGATGCTTTATGCAAGCTCGTCCAAGACCCACTGAGCCACCGCCCGGAAGGGGAATGTGCGTGCCATCTTCCCCTTGTTCTGTGATTGCCCCGAAAGGTGGGGCCTGGCTGCTTCAGGGGCCAGAGAGGAACCACCTCCTCCCTCTTCCCCCCCACCAGTTCGCACTCGTGCCTTTGGGCCTCCTGGGGCAGTCGCTGCTGCTGCCTCCTCCTCCCAAGGGACAGCTCTGCCCTCCGCATCTGGAGGTGGCCACATGGGCGAACACAGAAGACTCTTTCTCCCCCGTTTCTAGGGCCGGCCCCTGCTTGGCAACAGCTTGTAGTCCCATTCATCCAGCGACCACCTGCTTTTTTCAGACCCTTGGAGGAGAATTTGGCATCTTTGTCATTGACAATGCCCATTTCATCAACCTTACCTCCTGGAGTCATGTCAGCTGTGCTCCAAAACGTCTCCCTCTTCATGGTCATGAGCTTAGCCCCGGCCTATGTGAGAACAGAGAGTTTTCACAAAGCCGCAGCAGACGCAGCACGATGTCCCAGAAAATCACCTATGTTCATCTGGACGAGCTGAACGCTTCAGCTGTGGTGGAGAAAGTCTGCAAGGACCTTGGAGTGTTCAGCATCCCCAGGGATCTGGTGAGGTGAGTTGGAGGCAGGGGAGCTCTCCCTGAGGGTGATAACCTCTGCCGACCATGGTGGGGAATCACTCCCTGCCCCAGGAAAGGGAGCGTAGGGTGCTGGAAGCACCACTGACTCCAGCGAGTACCAGACGTGGGTGGCTTGTTCTGCTTCAGCCTGGCAAGTGTGAGCTGAGAATGGGCAACTCCGAGATCCAAAGCCTGGGAGGTGTCAGCCCTTCGCTGCGGCACAGGGAGAAAGGGTGGAGGAGTCTGGAGCCTCGGCATGTCGGGGTGTGAAAAGAAAGGCCTTGCTGTGGGTGGCGAGGCTGTGGGGGAGATTCCCTGGGGTGGAATCCGCCCTGCTGCCAGAGAGGGACTGGGCTCCTGAGGAGAAGAAAGGCAGGGCTCGCCACGCTGTGCTTTGGACGTTGTTTGCCAATGGATCCTGGGACAAGAGTTAGCAGGGCTTGTTGAAAGAGCTTTAAACTAGGTTTGAAGGGGGATGGGGATGAAACCAGGATTACTGAAGTGGAGCCTGGGAGCAGCACGCCAGTGCTTGTGGGTAAAAGTACTAGCAAGGTCTTGCAGTCTGTTGTCTCAGTGCAGGTGGGGGATGGTGATCCATGTGGTAGCGAAGACGTGAGGGGTATTGATAGGTTGGCAACTACAGAAGGGTCTGAGCGCGGTCAGGTGGGAATTAGGGCTTGTCCTCCCAAAAAAGTGGCAGGACAATTAGCCCAGCTGAAGTGCATCTACACAAATGCATACAGCATGGGCAACAAACGGGACGCGCTGGAGGCCATTGCACAGCAGGAAAACTATGATATAGTTGCCATCACAGAAACACGGTGGGAAGACTCACACAACTGGAGTGCTGCGATTGACGGATACCAACTTTTCAGAAGGGATAGGCAAGGAAGGAGAGGCGGTGGGGTGGCCCTCTATGTTAGGGACAGATTGCCTAGATTTGGTTGCCTAGAACTTAACAGTGTGAATGACAGTGTTGAGTGTTTATGGGTAAGAATCAAGGGGAAGGCCAATAAGGCAGACATCATGGTAGGAGTTTGTTTTACCGCCCCCCCCCCCCCCCCCCCCCAACCAGGATGTAGAGGTTGATGAAATATTCCGGCAGCTGGCAGAGGTCTCGCTATCACTCGCCCTTGTTCTCGTGGGGGACTTCAACTTCCCAGATGTCTGCTGGAAACACAGCAGAGAGGGAACAGTCCCGGAGGTTCCTGGAGTGTGTGGAAGACAACTTCCTAACACAGCTGGTGAGGGACCCAACCAGGGAAAGCACCCTACTGGACCTGCTGCTTCTTAACAGAGAGGTCTTGTGGGGGATGTAAACGTTGGAGGTCGTCTTGGGCAGAGTGATCATGAAATCATAGAGTTTTCAATTCTTGGAGAAGCAGAACTGCCACCTTGGACTTCTGAAGGCCAGACTTTGGCCTGTTTAGGAGCATGGCTGAGAGTGTCCCATGGGAGACAGTCCTGAAGGGCATAGGTGCCCAGGAAGGCTGGTCATACTTCAAGGAGGAACTCTTAAAAGCAGAGGAGAAGGCTATCCCCAGGTCTCAAAAAACGAGACGATGGGGAAGAAGACCAGCCTGGCTAAATAGAGAGTGTTGGCTGGACCTCAGGAATAAAAGGAAAGTTTACGGTCTTTGGAAAAGGGGGTTGGCAACTTATGAGGAATACCAAGATGTAGTGAAGCTATGCAGGGGAAACATTAGAGGGGCCAAAGCTCAAGCAGAACTCAACTTGGCCACTACAGTTAAAGATAACAAGAAGAGGTCCTTTCAATATATCAATAGAAAAAGGAAGACTAGGGAAAATGTAGGCCCACAGATGAATGAGGTGGGCGCCTTAGTGGTGGAAGACACAGAGAAGGCGGAGTTACTGAATGCCTTCTTTGCTTCGGTCTTCACTGCTAAAGCTGTCCCTCTTGAATCCCAGACCTTGGAGACAAGGGGGAAGGTCTGGAGAGAGGAAGATTTTCCCTCTGTAGAGGAGGACCAGGTTAGAGACCACTTGGCCAAACTGGACATCCATAATTCCATGGGCTCTGATGGGATGCACCCACGAGTGCTGAGAGAACTGGCAGATGTCATTGCTGGGCTACTCTCCATCCTCTTTGAAAGGTCATGGAGAACAGGAGAGGTGCCTGAGGACTGGAGGAAGGCAAATATCACTCCAGTCTTCAAAAAGGGCAAGAAGGAGGACCCAGGGAACTACAGGCCGGTTAGTCTCACCTCCGTCCCTGGGAAGGTAATGGAGCAACTCGTTCTGGATGTCATCTCCAAACACGTTGAAGAACAGGAAGTTATTGGAAATGGTCAACACAGATTTACCAAGGGTAAATCATGCTTGACCAATCTGGTAGCCTTCTGTGATGTTATAACTGGATGGCTGGCTGAGGGGAGAGCAGCAGATGTCATCTACCTTGACTTCAGCAAGGCTTTTGACACTGTCTCCCATAATATCCTCATTAGGAAACTGAGGAAAGTGTGGGCTAGATGAGGGGGTAGTGAGGTGGACTGAGAGCTGGCTGTGTGACAGAACTCAGAGGGTTGTAATTAATGGAGCAGGGTCGAGTTGGAGGCCTGTAACCAGCGGTGTCCCCCAGGGGTCAATACTCGGTCCAGTCTTGTTCAACATATTCATCAATGACCTGGGCGAGGGGACAGAGTGTATCCTCAGCAAGTTTGCTGATGATACCAAACTGGGAGGGCTGGACAACACTCCAGAGGGCTGTGGCACCATCCAGTGTGACCTGGACAGGCTGGAGAGCTGGGCAGAGAAGAACACAATGAGGTTCAACAAGGGCAAGTGTAGGTTCCCTGCACCCGGGGGGGTGTGGACCTCCTGGAAAGCAGTTCTGAGGAGAAGGATCTGGGTGTCCTGGTAGATAGTAAATTATCCATGAGCCAGCAATGTGCCCTTGTGGCCAAGAGGGCCAATGGAATCCTGGGCTGCATAGGGAAGTGTGTGGCCAGTAGGTCGAGGGAGGTCATTCTTCCCCTCTACTCTGCACTGGTGAGGCCACAACTGGAATACTGCATCCCGTTCAAGAGAGACAGAGAACTACTGGAGAGAGCCCAGCGTGGGGCAACAAAGATGATTGAGGGCTTAGAGCATCTCCCTTCTGAGGAAAGGCTGAGAGAGCTGGGACTCTTTAGCCTGGAGAAGAGAAGGCTGAGGGGAGACCTTATTAATGCTTACAAGTATGTAAAGGGTGGGTTGAAGGAGGAGGGAGCCGGACTCTTTTCAGTGGTTCCCAGTGACAGGACAAGGGGCAGCGGGCACAAGCTGGAATATGGGAAGTTCCATTCAAATATGAGAAAAAACTTCTTTAAGGTGAGGGTGGCAGAGCCCTGGAACAGGCTGCCCAGGGAGGTTGTGGAGTCCTCTTCTCTGGAGATTTTTCAAGACCCACCTGGATACATTCCTGAGTAATGTGCTCTAGGCAACCCTGCTGTAGCAGGGGAGTTGGACTAGACGATCTCTAGAGATGCCTTCCAACTCTGACAATTCCATGATTCCATGGTCCTGTAAGTGGTTTCCATGGCGGTAAGTGGTAGCAGGACAGTGGACAAGGGAGCTCCCAGCTGTGTGCCGGTGGGGCTCCCTGGGGCATGGTGCATTTCCCCTGCTGTGAGGGGTGGCTGGAGCTCAGGCAGGCATGGCTATTTGGGATGGCTTGGCCAAAGACCTTACAGGTCAGTCTCAAAGCCCACTAGCTTTGTGCTGGAGGGAAGTTCCCACCAAGTGCCATCCCAAGTGCCTCTGCTCCCCGGCCTCCAAGCGCTGCTCATAGCACAGGCATGGGAGGGCCTGTGGAGTCCCTGACATCCTCTCCAAGCCACCTGCAGCCTCCAGATCAAAGATGCCCTCCAGAGTGCCCCAGGGCCTTTGACAGGCCTTCATTCAGCTTGGATTCCCCTGTGACGCTGGAGGAAGCTCAGGAGGCTGGGAACAGCCTTGCCAAGAGCTGGGAAAAAACGCTGGCTGGGGCTTGCTTTGGCTGGTGGAAACATGCCCAACTCCTCCTTAGAGCACAGGTGAACACCATGTCCCCAGGGCTGGGATAAAACTAGAAAGGGCACCTGGGCCCTTTTGCCTTGTATGCCCAGGGCTGGGCTGGTGCCAGCTGGCCCATCTGAGCCCCTTTTGCCCTATATGCCAAAGGAATCGTAACGGCACATGGACAACTGGATGAATGGACGATTGAACACCTGGTGGAAGGAGTAACACCTGCTACGACGAATGGACACCTTGTGGGACGGATGGACAACGGATCGGACAATTGGGAACACGGTGGGACAGATGCATGAACACTTGGTAGGACAATTGCATGGAGACCTGGAGAGAAACATGGATACTTGGTTGGACTGATGGTTGGACTCCTGGTGAGACAGCTAAAGAAAAGGATGGATAGAAAACCTGGTGGGATGGAATGTCCCATGATGGACACCCGGAGGAAAAGATGGACACCTGGCTGGATAGATGAGTACCTGGAGGAAAGGATGGATGGACATAGGAAGGGACAAAAGCACACTTGGAAGAACAAAGAGATGGATGGATGGACACATGGTGGGACAGATGGACACCTCGTGGGACAGATCAACACCAGATTGTCTCAAATAAATGGACACCGGTTGGGACAGATGGACACCTGGAGGGATGGATGGATGGAAAGATTGAGAAACAGATGGACACGTGGTTTGACGGATGGACAACTGGTGGGACACGTGAACACCTGAATGGCCAGATGCACACCCCGTTGGACAGATGGACATCTCGTGGAACAGATGGGCAGCTGGTGAGACAAAAGCACACTTGGAGGAACAAAGGTATGGCTACTCTGTGGGACGGAATGATGGATACTTGGTTCTACAGATAGATGGACACCGGTTGGGAACCATGGACACCTGGAGTGATGGACGGACAGCTGGTGATATGAATGGACAACTGGAAGGATAAATGGACAAATGGGAGAGACACGGAAACCTGGAGAGAAGGATGGATGGACACATGGCAGGACAGACTGACACATGGTTTAATGAATGGACAAGTGGAGGGACACAAGGACACCTGGAGTGACAGATGTACACAGCGCTGGACAGATGGACATCTCCTGGGACAGATGGGCAGCTGGTAAGACAAAAGCCCACTTGGAGGAACAAAGGTATGGATACTCTGTGGGACGGAATGATGGATACTTGGTTCTACAGATAGATGGAGACCGGTTGGGAACCATGGACACCTGGAGTGATGGATGGATGGACACGTGGCGGGACAGACAGACAGACACATGGTTTGATGAATGGACAAGTGGAGGGACACAAGGACACCTGGAGAGACAGATGCACACCCCGTTGGACAGATGGACAGCCCCTGGGACAGATGGGCAGCTGGTGAGACAAAAGCACACTTGGAGGAACAAAGGTATGGATACTCTGTGAGACGGAATTATGGACAACTGGTTGTACACATAGATGGACACCAGTCAGGACCCATCGGCACCTGCAGTGATGGATGGACACGTGGAGGGCCGGATGGACACTTGGAGAAACAGACGGACACCACACTGGACAGATGGACATCTTGTGGAAGAGATGGGCATCTTGTGGAACAGATGGGAAGCTGGTAAGACAAAAGCACACTTGGAGGAACAAAGGTATGGCTACTGTGTGGGACGGATTGTTGGACACCTTGTTCTACATATAGCTGGACACCGGATGGGACAGATGGACACCTGCAACGATGGATGGACACCTGGAGGGACGGACCGGCACATGGAGGTAGTGATGGACAAAAGGTGGGGGACATGGACACCTGGAGAGATGGATGGATGGATGTACAAGTGGTGGGACAGATGGACACCTCGTGGGACAGATCAACACCAGATTGTCTCAAATACATGGACACCGGTTGGGACAGATGGACACCTGGAGAGATGGATGGATGGACACATGGCAGGACAGACCGACACAAGGTTTAATGAATGGACAAGTGGAGGGACACAAGGACACCTGGAGTGACAGATGTACACAGCGCTGGACAGATGGACATCTCCTGGGACAGATGGGCAGCTGGTAAGACAAAAGCCCACTTGGAGGAACAAAGGTATGGCTACTCTGTGGGACGGAATGATGGATACTTGGTTTTACAGATAGATGGACACCGGTTCGGAACCATGGACACCTGGAGTGATGGATGGACAGCTGGTGATATGAATGGACACCTGGAAGGATAAATGGACAAATGGGAAAGACACGGACACCTGGACAGATGCATGGATGGACACATGACAGGACAGACAGACAGACACATGGTTTAATGAATGGACAAGTGGAGGGACACAAGGATACCTGGAGGGACAGGTGCACACCCCGTTGGACAGATGGACATCCCCTGGGACAGATGGGCAGCTGGTGAGACAAAAGTACACTTGGAGGAACAAAGGTATGGATACTCTGTGGGACGGAATGATGGATACTTGGTTCTACAGATAGATGGACACCGGTTGGGAACCATGGACACCTGGAGTGATGGACGGACAGCTGGTGATATAAATGGACAACTGGAAGGATAAATGGACAAATGGGAGAGACATGGACACCTGGAGTGATGGATGGATGGTCACGTGGCGGGACAGACAGACAGACACATGGTTTGATGAATGGACAAGTGGAGGGACACAAGGACACCTGGAGAGATGGATGGATGGATGGATGTACAAGTAGTGGGACAGATGGACATCTCGTGGGACAGATGGACACCAGCTGGGCCAGATGGATACCTGGAATGATGGATGGACACCTGGTGGGATGGATGGAGATGTGGAGGGAGAGACGGACATGTGGAGAGAGCCACAGACGCCTGGAGAGATGGATGGATCGACACCTGGAGGGACAGATGGACATCTGGAGGGACACATGGACACCTGGTTTTATCAAATAGATGGACACCAGTAGGGAGAGAAGGACACCAAGGATGATGGATGGACACCTGGAGGGACAGGTGGACACGTGGTGATAGACATGGACTCCTGGAGAAATGGATGGACACCTGGAGAGATGGATGGGTATGTGGAGGGACAGACAGACACCTGGTTTTAAGGATGGACAACTGGAGAGACACATGGAAACCTGGAGGGACAACTGGAAACCTCAATGGACAGATGGATATCTCGTGGGACAGAGGGACACCTGGAGGAAGAGATGGACACATCGTGAGAGACATGGCCACCTGGAGAGATGGATGGACGGACACATGGAGGGACAGACGGACACCTGGTTTGAAGGTTGGACAATTGCTGGGACGCATGGACACCTGGAGGGAGAGATGGACACCGTGTTGGAGAGATGGACATCTCGTGGGACAAATGGACACCTGGTGGTATCAAATAGATGGAAGCCACTTGGGACAGATGGACACCAGCAGTGATGGATGGATGGACAGGTGGAGGGACAGATGGACACCTGGAGGGTGAGAGGGACCCCTGGTTTGAAGGATGGACAAGTGGAGAAACACATGGAAACCTGCTGGGTCAGATAGATACCTCGTTGGACAGATGGACGTCTCGTGGGACAAATGGACACCTGCAGTAATGAATGGACACCTGGAGTGATGGATGGACACCTGGAGGGATGGATGGATGGATGGAAGGATGGATGGACACGTGGAGAGAACAGACGGACACCTGCTTTGACGGATGGACAACTGGAGGGACACATGGACATCTGGAATGACAAATGGACACCTCGTTGGAAAAAGGGACACCTGGAGTGATGGATAGACGAGCTGGAAGGACAGATGGACACCGCCTTGGACAGATGGACATCTCATGGGACAAACGGACACCTGGTTGTATCAAATAGATGGAAACCGCTTGGGACAGATCGACACCTGGAGTGATGGATGGACACCTGGAGGGACAGAGGGACACCTTGTTGGACACATCTGGTGGGAGAGATGGACACCTGGCTCTAGAGAAAGGTGGAAACCAGCTAGGACAGATGGACATCTGGAGGCTGAGATGGATACGTGGTGACACGCATCGACACCTGGAGAGATGGACGGAGGGACTTACGGACACCTGGTTTGACGGACGGAAAACTGGTGGGACACATGGAAACCTAGAGGGAAAGATGGAAAACTCGTTGGACAGATGGACATCTCGTGGGACAAATGGACACCTGCAGTAATGAATGGACACGGGGAGTGATGGATGGACACCCGGAGGGAAGGATGGATGGATGGACACGTGGAGAGAACAGACGGACACCTGCTTTGACGGATGGACAACTGGAGGGACACATGGACATCTGGAGTGACAAATGGACACCTCGTTGGAAAAAGGGACACCTGGAGTGATGGATAGACGAGCTGGAAGGACAGATGGACACCGCCTTGGACAGATGGACATCTCGTGGGACAAACGGACACCTGGTTGTATCAAATAGATGGAAACCGCTTGGGACAGATCGACACCTGGAGTGATGGATGGACACCTGGAGGGACAGAGGGACACCTTGTTGGACACATCTGGTGGGAGAGATGGACACCTGGCTCTAGAGAAAGGTGGAAACCAGCTAGGACAGATGGACATCTGGAGGCTGAGATGGATACGTGGTGACACGCATCGACACCTGGAGAGATGGACGGAGGGACTTACAGACACCTGGCTTGACGGATGGAAAACTGGTGGGACACATGGAAACCTAGAGGGAAAGATGGAAAACTCATTGGACAGATGGACATCTCGTGGGACAGATGGACACCAGCTGGGCCACATGGATACCTGGAATGATGGATGGACACCTGGTGGGATAGAGGGACACCTTGTTGGATACAACTGGTGGGACAGATGGACACCTGGCTCTAGAGAAAGGTGGAAACCAGCTAGGACAGATGGACATCTGGAGGCTGAGATGGATACGTGGTGACACGCATCGACACCTGGAGAGATGGACGGAGGGACTTACAGACACCTGGCTTGACGGACGGAAAACTGGTGGGACACATGGAAACCTAGAGGGAAAGATGGAAAACTCATTGGACAGATGGACATCTCGTGGGACAGATGGACACCAGCTGGGCCACATGGATACCTGGAATGATGGATGGACACCTGGTGGGATGGATGGAGATGTGGAGGGAGAGATGGACATGTGGTGAGAGCCATAGACGCCTGGAGAGATGGATGGATCGACACCTGGAGGGACAGATGGACATCTGGAGGGACACATGGACACCTGGTTTTATCAAATAGATGGACACTAGTAGGGAGAGAAGGACACCAAGGATGATGGATGGACACCTGGAGGGACAGGTGGACACGTGGTGATAGACATGGACTCCTGGAGAAATGGATGGACACCCGGAGAGATGGATGGGTATGTGGAGGGACAGACAGACACCTGGTTTTAAGGATGGACAACTGGAGAGACACATGGAAACCTGGAGGGACAACTGGAAACCTCAATGGACAGATGGATATCTCGTGGGACAGAGGGACACCTGGAGGAAGAGATGGACACATCGTGAGAGACATGGCCACCTGGAGAGATGGATGGACGGACACATGGAGGGACAGACGGACACCTGGTTTGAAGGTTGGACAATTGCTGGGATGCATGGACACCTGGAGGGAGAGATGGACACCGTGTTGGAGAGATGGACATCTCGTGGGACAAATGGACACCTGGTGGTATCAAATAGATGGAAGCCACTTGGGACAGATGGACACCAGCAGTGATGGATGGATGGACAGGTGGAGGGACAGATGGACACCTGGAGGGTGAGAGGGACCCCTGGTTTGAAGGATGGACAAGTGGAGAAATACATGGAAACCTGCTGGGTCAGATAGATACCTCGTTGGACAGATGGACGTCTCGTGGGACAAATGGACACCTGCAGTAATGAATGGACACCTGGAGTGATGGATGGACACCCGGAGGGATGGATGGATGGATGGACACGTGGAGAGAACAGACGGACACCTGCTTTGACGGATGGACAACTGGAGGGACACATGGACATCTGGAGTGACAAATGGACACCTCGTTGGAAAAAGGGACACCTGGAGTGATGGATAGACGAGCTGGAAGGACAGATGGACACCGCCTTGGACAGATGGACATCTCGTGGGACAAACGGACACCTGGTTGTATCAAATAGATGGAAACCGCTTGGGACAGATCGACACCTGGAGTGATGGATGGACACCTGAGGGACAGAGGGACACCTTGTTGGACACATCTGGTGGGAGAGATGGACACCTGGCTCTAGAGAAAGGTGGAAACCAGCTAGGACAGATGGACATCTGGAGGCTGAGATGGATACGTGGTGACACGCATCGACACCTGGAGAGATGGACGGAGGGACTTACGGACACCTGGTTTGACGGACGGAAAACTGGTGGGACACATGGAAACCTAGAGGGAAAGATGGAAAACTCGTTGGACAGATGGACATCTCGTGGGACAGATGGACACCAGCTGGGCCACATGGATACCTGGAATGATGGATGGACACCTGGTGGGATGGATGGAGATGTGGAGGGAGAGACGGACATGTGGTGAGAGCCATAGACGCCTGGAGAGATGGATGGATCGACACCTGGAGGGACAGATGGACATCTGGAGGGACACATGGACACCTGGTTTTATCAAATAGATGGACACCAGTACGGAGAGAAGGACACCAAGGATGATGGACGGACACCTGGAGTGATGGATGGACACCCGGAGGGATGGATGGATGGATGGATGGATGGATGGATGGATGGACACGTGGAGAGAACAGACGGACACCTGCTTTGACGGATGGACACCTGGAGGGACAGAGGGACACCTTGTTGGACACATCTGGTGGGAGAGATGGACACCTGGCTCTAGAGAAAGGTGGAAACCAGCTAGGACAGATGGACATCTGGAGGCTGAGATGGATACGTGGTGACACGCATCGACACCTGGAGAGATGGACGGAGGGACTTTCAGACACCTTGCTTGACGGACGGAAAACTGGTGGGACACATGGAAACCTAGAGGGAAAGATGGAAAACTCATTGGACAGATGGACATCTCGTGGGACAGATGGACACCAGCTGGGCCACATGGATACCTGGAATGATGGATGGACACCTGGTGGGATAGAGGGACACCTTGTTGGATACAACTGGTGGGACAGATGGACACCTGGCTCTAGAGAAAGGTGGAAACCAGCTAGGACAGATGGACATCTGGAGGCTGAGATGGATACGTGGTGACACGCATCGACACCTGGAGAGATGGACGGAGGGACTTACGGACACCTGGTTTGACGGACGGAAAACTGGTGGGACACATGGAAACCTAGAGGGAAAGATGGAAAACTCGTTGGACAGATGGACATCTCGTGGGACAGATGGACACCAGCTGGGCCACATGGATACCTGGAATGATGGATGGACACCTGGTGGGATGGATGGAGATGTGGAGGGAGAGATGGACATGTGGAGAGAGCCATAGACGCCTGGAGAGATGGATGGATCGACACCTGGAGGGACAGATGGACATCTGGAGGGACACATGGACACCTGGTTTTATCAAATAGATGGACACTAGTAGGGAGAGAAGGACACCAAGGATGATGAATGAACACCTGGAGGGACAGGTGGACACGTGGTGATAGACATGGACTCCTGGAGAAATGGATGGACACCCGGAGAGATGGATGGGTGTGTGGAGGGACAGACAGACACCTGGTTTTAAGGATGGACAACTGGAGAGACACATGGCAACCTGGAGGGAAAACTGGAAACCTCAATGGACAGATGGATATCTCGTGGGACAGAGGGACACCTGGAGGAAGAGATGGACACATCGTGAGAGACATGGCCACCTGGAGAGATGGATGGACGGACACATGGAGGGACAGACGGACACCTGGTTTGAAGGTTGGACAATTGCTGGGATGCATGGACACCTGGAGGGAGAGATGGACACCGTGTTGGAGAGATGGACATCTCGTGGGACAAATGGACACCTGGTGGTATCAAATAGATGGAAGCCACTTGGGACAGATGGACACCAGCAGTGATGGATGGATGGACAGGTGGAGGGACAGATGGACACCTGGAGGGTGAGAGGGACCCCTGGTTTGAAGGATGGACAAGTGGAGAAATACATGGAAACCTGCTGGGTCAGATAGATACCTCGTTGGACAGATGGACGTCTCGTGGGACAAATGGACACCTGCAGTAATGAATGGACACCTGGAGTGATGGATGGACACCCGGAGGGATGGATGGATGGATGGACACGTGGAGAGAACAGACGGACACCTGCTTTGACGGATGGACAACTGGAGGGACACATGGACATCTGGAGTGACAAATGGACACCTCGTTGGAAAAAGGGACACCTGGAGTGATGGATAGACGAGCTGGAAGGACAGATGGACACCGCCTTGGACAGATGGACATCTCGTGGGACAAACGGACACCTGGTTGTATCAAATAGATGGAAACCGCTTGGGACAGATCGACACCTGGAGTGATGGATGGACACCTGAGGGACAGAGGGACACCTTGTTGGACACATCTGGTGGGAGAGATGGACACCTGGCTCTAGAGAAAGGTGGAAACCAGCTAGGACAGATGGACATCTGGAGGCTGAGATGGATACGTGGTGACACGCATCGACACCTGGAGAGATGGACGGAGGGACTTACGGACACCTGGTTTGACGGACGGAAAACTGGTGGGACACATGGAAACCTAGAGGGAAAGATGGAAAACTCATTGGACAGATGGACATCTCGTGGGACAGATGGACACCAGCTGGGCCACATGGATACCTGGAATGATGGATGGACACCTGGTGGGATGGATGGAGATGTGGAGGGAGAGACGGACATGTGGTGAGAGCCATAGACGCCTGGAGAGATGGATGGATCGACACCTGGAGGGACAGATGGACATCTGGAGGGACACATGGACACCTGGTTTTATCAAATAGATGGACACCAGTACGGAGAGAAGGACACCAAGGATGATGGACGGACACCTGGAGTGATGGATGGACACCCGGAGGGATGGATGGATGGATGGATGGATGGACACGTGGAGAGAACAGACGGACACCTGCTTTGACGGATGGACAACTGGAGGGACAGAGGGACACCTTGTTGGACACATCTGGTGGGAGAGATAGACACCTGGCTCTAGAGAAAGGTGGAAACCAGCTAGGACAGATGGACATCTGGAGGCTGAGATGGATACGTGGTGACACGCATCGACACCTGGAGAGATGGACTTACGGACACGTGGACGGACATACGGACACCTGGTTTGACGGACGGAAAACTGGTGGGACACATGGAAACCTAGAGGGAAAGATGGAAAACTCGTTGGACAGATGGACATCTGGTTGTAAAGATCGAAGGATATCGGTTGGGACAGAGGGACACATGGAGTGAGGGACGGACACCTGGTGGGACAGAGGGACTCCTGGAGGGATAGATGGAAACATGGCGAGACACATGGACACCTGGAGAATTGGGTGGATGGATGGATGGATGGACACGTGGAGGGACAGACGAACACCTGTTTAACGTATAGAGAACTGGAGGGAAATACGGACAGCTGGAGGGAAAAACGGACACCTCGTTTGGACAGATGGACATCTCGTGGGACAGATGGACACCAGCTGGGCCACATGGATACCTGGAATGATGGATGGACACCTGGTGGGATGGATGGAGATGTGGAGGGAGAGATGGACATGTGGAGAGAGCCACAGACGCCTGGAGAGATGGATGGATCGCCACCTGGAGGGACAGATGGACATCTGGAGGGACACATGGACACCTGGTTTTATCAAATAGATGGACACCAGTAGGGAGAGAAGGACACCAAGGATGATGGATGGACACCTGGAGGGACAGGTGGACACGTGGTGATAGACATGGACTCCTGGAGAAATGGATGGACACCCGGAGAGATGGATGGGTATGTGGAGGGACAGACAGACACCTGGTTTTAAGGATGGACAACTGGAGAGACACATGGAAACCTGGAGGGACAACTGGAAACCTCAATGGACAGATGGATATCTCGTGGGACAGAGGGACACCTGGAGGAAGAGATGGACACATCGTGAGAGACATGGCCACCTGGAGAGATGGATGGACGGACACATGGAGGGACAGACAGACACCTGGTTTGAAGGTTGGACAATTGCTGGGACGCATGGACACCAGGAGGGAGAGATGGACACCGTGTTGGAGAGATGGACATCTCGTGGGACAAATGGACACCTGGTGGTATCAAATAGATGGAAGCCACTTGGGACAGATGGACACCAGCAGTGATGGATGGATGGACAGGTGGAGGGACAGATGGACACCTGGAGGGTGAGAGGGACCCCTGGTTTGAAGGATGGACAAGTGGAGAAATACATGGAAACCTGCTGGGTCAGATAGATACCTCGTTGGACAGATGGACGTCTCGTGGGACAAATGGACACCTGCAGTAATGAATGGACACCTGGAGTGATGGATGGACACCTGGAGGGATGGATGGATGGATGGATGGACACGTGGAGAGAACAGACGGACACCTGCTTTGACGGATGGACAACTGGAGGGACACATGGACATCTGGAGTGACAAATGGACACCTCGTTGGAAAAAGGGACACCTGGAGTGATGGATAGACGAGCTGGAAGGACAGATGGACACCGCCTTGGACAGATGGACATCTCGTGGGACAAACGGACACCTGGTTGTATCAAATAGATGGAAACCGCTTGGGACAGATCGACACCTGGAGTGATGGATGGACACCTGGAGGGACAGAGGGACACCTTGTTGGACACATCTGGTGGGAGAGATGGACACCTGGCTCTAGAGAAAGGTGGAAACCAGCTAGGACAGATGGACATCTGGAGGCTGAGATGGATACGTGGTGACACGCATCGACACCTGGAGAGATGGACGGAGGGACTTACGGACACCTGGTTTGACGGACGGAAAACAGGTGGGACACATGGAAACCTATAGGGAAAGATGGAAAACTCGTTGGACAGATGGACATCTCGTGGGACAAATGGACACCTGTAGTAATGAATGGACACCTGGAGTGATGGATGGACACTTGGAGGGATGGATGGATGGATGGACACGTGGAGAGAACAGACGGACACCTGCTTTGACGGATGGACAACTGGAGGGACACATGGACATCTGGAGTGACAAATGGACACCTCGTTGGAAAAAGGGACACCTGGAGTGATGGATAGACGAGCTGGAAGGACAGATGGACACCGCCTTGGACAGATGGACATCTCGTGGGACAAACGGACACCTGGTTGTATCAAATAGATGGAAACCGCTTGGGACAGATCGACACCTGGAGTGATGGATGGACACCTGGAGGGACAGAGGGACACCTTGTTGGACACATCTGGTGGGAGAGATGGACACCTGGCTCTAGAGAAAGGTGGAAACCAGCTAGGACAGATGGACATCTGGAGGCTGAGATGGATACGTGGTGACACGCATCGACACCTGGAGAGATGGACGGAGGGACTTACGGACACCTGGTTTGACGGACGGAAAACTGGTGGGACACATGGAAACCTAGAGGGAAAGATGGAAAACTCGTTGGACAGATGGACATCTCGTGGGACAGATGGACACCAGCTGGGCCAGATGGATACCTGGAATGATGGATGGACACCTGTGGGATGGATGGAGATGTGGAGGGAGAGATGGACATGTGGAGAGAGCCACAGACGCCTGGAGAGATGGATGGATCGACACCTGGAGGGACAGATGGACATCTGGAGGGACACATGGACACCTGGTTTTATCAAATAGATGGACACCAGTAGGGATAGAAGGACACCAAGGATGATGGATGGACACCTGGAGGGACAGGTGGACACGTGGTGATAGACATGGACTCCTGGAGAAATGGATGGACACCCGGAGAGATGGATGGGTATGTGGAGGGACAGACAGACACCTGGTTTTAAGGATGGACAACTGGAGAGACACATGGAAACCTGGAGGGACAACTGGAATCCTCAATGGACAGATGGATATCTCGTGGGACAGCGGGACACCTGGAGGAAGAGATGGACACATCGTGAGAGACATGGCCACCTGGAGAGATGGATGGACGGACACATGGAGGGACAGACGGACACCTGGTTTGAAGGTTGGACAATTGCTGGGACGCATGGACACCTGGAGGGAGAGATGGACACCGTGTTGGAGAGATGGACATCTCGTGGGACAAATGGACACCTGGTGGTATCAAATAGATGGAAGCCACTTGGGACAGATGGACACCAGCAATGATGGATGGATGGACAGGTGGAGGGACAGATGGACACCTGGAGGGTGAGAGGGACCCCTGGTTTGAAGGATGGACAAGTAGAGAAACACATGGAAACCTGCTGGGTCAGATAGATACCTCGTTGGACAGATGGACGTCTCGTGGGACAAACGGACACCTGGTTGTATCAAAGAGATGGAAACCGCTTGGGACAGATTGACACCTGGAGTGATGGATGGACACCTGGAGGGACAGATGGACACCTTGTTTTATCACTTTATCCCAGCTCCGGTCTCCAATATGCCGAACATCCTGGCCTGGCTACCACAGCCAAGGTGGCAGCCAGAACAACTCTTGTTTTCTTTCAGCGACTCTGGGAACTACTTGCATTGCCACCCAGACTTTGGGGCTGCGGGCTTTCCTGGCCACTCTATCCTCAAAAGCACCTTTTTTCATATTTCCCAGCTCCGGCCTCCAATATTCCGAACATCCGGAGCTGACTCCCACAGCCAAGGTGGCAGCCAGAACAACTCTTGTTTTCTTTCAACGACTCTGGGAACTACTTGCATTGCCACCCAGACTTTGGGGCTGCGGGCTTTCCTGGCCACTCTATCCTCAAAAGCACCTTTTTTCATATTTCCCAGCTCCAGCCTCCAATATTCCGAACATCCTGGCCTGGCTACCACAGCCAAGGTGGCAGCCAGAACAACTCTTGTTTTCTTTCAACGACTCTGGGAACTACTTGCATTGCCACCCAGACTTTGGGGCTGCGGGCTTTCCTGGCCACTCTATCCTCAAAAGCACCTTTTTTCATATTTCCCAGCTCCAGCCTCCAATATTCCGAACATCCGGAGCTGACTCCCACAGCCAAGGTGGCAGCCAGAACAACTCTTGTTTTCTTTCAACGACTCTGGGAACTACTTGCATTGCCACCCAGACTTTGGGGCTGCGGGCTTTCCTGGCCACTCTATCCTCAAAAGCACCTTTTTTCATATTTCCCAGCTCCGGCCTCCAATATTCCGAACATCCGGAGCTGACTCCCACAGCCAAGGTGGCAGCCAGAACAACTCTTGTTTTCTTTCAACGACTCTGGGAACTACTTGCATTGCCACCCAGACTTTGGGGCTGCGGGCTTTCCTGGCCACTCTATCCTCAAAAGCACGTTTTTTCATATTTCCCAGCTCCGGCCTCCAATATTCCGAACATCCGGAGCTGACTCCCACAGCCAAGATGGCAGCCAGAACAACTCTTGCTTTTTATGAACACCTCTGGGAACTACTTGCATTGCCACCCAGACTTTGGGGCTGCAGGCTTTCCTGGCCACTCTATCCTCAAAAGCACCTTTTTTCATATTTCCCAGCTCCGGCCTCCAATATTCCGAACATCCGGAGCTGACTCCCACAGCCAAGGTGGCAGCCAGAACAACACTTGTTTTCTTTCAAGGACTCTGGGAACTACTTGCATTGCCACCCAGACTTTGGGGCTGCAGGCTTTCCTGGCCACTCTATCCTCAAAAGCACCTTTTTTCATATTTCCCAGCTCCGGCCTCCAGTATTCCGAACATCCGGAGCTGACTCCCACAGCCAAGGTGGCAGCCAGAACAACTCTTGCTTTTTATGAACACCTCTGGGAACTACTTGCATTGCCACCCAGACTTTGGGGCTGCGGGCTTTCCTGGCCACTCTATCCTCAAAAGCACCTTTTTTCATATTTCCCAGCTCCGGCCTCCAGTATTCCGAACATCCGGAGCTGACTCCCACAGCCAAGGTGGCAGCCAGAACAACTCTTGCTTTTTATGAACACCTCTGGGAACTACTTGCATTGCCACCCAGACTTTGGGGCTGCGGGCTTTCCTGGCCACTCTATCCTCAAAAGCACGTTTTTTCATATTTCCCAGCTCCGGCCTCCAATATTCCGAACATCCGGAGCTGACTCCCACAGCCAAGGTGGCAGCCAGAACAACTCTTGTTTTCTTTCAAGGACTCTGGGAACTACTTGCATTGCCACCCAGACTTTGGGGCTGCGGGCTTTCCTGGCCACTGTATCCTCAAAAGCACCTTTTTTCATATTTCCCAGCTCCAGCCTCCAATATTCCGAACATCCGGAGCTGACTCCCACAGCCAAGGTGGCAGCCAGAACAACTCTTGCTTTTTATGAACACCTCTGGGAACTACTTGCATTGCCACCCAGACTTTGGGGCTGCGGGCTTTCCTGGCCACTCTATCCTCAAAAGCACCTTTTTTCATATTTCCCAGCTCCGGCCTCCAATATTCCGAACATCCGGAGCTGACTCCCACAGCCAAGGTGGCAGCCAGAACAACTCTTGTTTTCTTTCAACGACTCTGGGAACTACTTGCATTGCCACCCAGACTTTGGGGCTGCGGGCTTTCCTGGCCACTCTATCCTCAAAAGCACGTTTTTTCATATTTCCCAGCTCCGGCCTCCAATATTCCGAACATCCGGAGCTGACTCCCACAGCCAAGATGGCAGCCAGAACAACTCTTGCTTTTTATGAACACCTCTGGGAACTACTTGCATTGCCACCCAGACTTTGGGGCTGCAGGCTTTCCTGGCCACTCTATCCTCAAAAGCACCTTTTTTCATATTTCCCAGCTCCAGCCTCCAATATTCCGAACATCCGGAGCTGACTCCCACAGCCAAGGTGGCAGCCAGAATAACACTTGTTTTCTTTCAAGGACTCTGGGAACTACTTGCATTGCCACCCAGACTTTGGGGCTGCAGGCTTTCCTGGCCACTCTATCCTCAAAAGCACCTTTTTTCATATTTCCCAGCTCCGGCCTCCAGTATTCCGAACATCCGGAGCTGACTCCCACAGCCAAGGTGGCAGCCAGAACAACTCTTGCTTTTTATGAACACCTCTGGGAACTACTTGCATTGCCACCCAGACTTTGGGGCTGCGGGCTTTCCTGGCCACTCTATCCTCAAAAGCACCTTTTTTCATATTTCCCAGCTCCGGCCTCCAATATTCCGAACATCCGGAGCTGACTCCCACAGCCAAGGTGGCAGCCAGAACAACTCTTGTTTTCTTTCAAGGACTCTGGGAACTACTTCCATTGCCACCCAGACTTTGGGGCTGCGGGCTTTCCTGGCCACTCTATCCTCAAAAGCACCTTTTTTCATATTTCCCAGCTCCAGCCTCCAATATTCCGAACATCCGGAGCTGACTCCCACAGCCAAGGTGGCAGCCAGAACAACTCTTGCTTTTTATGAACACCTCTGGGAACTACTTGCATTGCCACCCAGACTTTGGGGCTGCGGGCTTTCCTGGCCACTCTATCCTCAAAAGCACCTTTTTTCATATTTCCCAGCTCCGGCCTCCAATATTCCGAACATCCGGAGCTGACTCCCACAGCCAAGGTGGCAGCCAGAACAACTCTTGTTTTCTTTCAAGGACTCTGGGAACTACTTGCATTGCCACCCAGACTTTGGGGCTGCGGGCTTTCCTGGCCACTCTATCCTCAAAAGCACCTTTTTTCATATTTCCCAGCTCCAGCCTCCAATATTCCGAACATCCTGGCCTGGCTACCACAGCCAAGGTGGCAGCCAGAACAACTCTTGTTTTCTTTCAAGGACTCTGGGAACTACTTGCATTGCCACCCAGACTTTGGGGCTGCGGGCTTTCCTGGCCACTCTATCCTCAAAAGCACCTTTTTTCATATTTCCCAGCTCCGGCCTCCAATATTCCGAACATCCGGAGCTGACTCCCACAGCCAAGGTGGCAGCCAGAACAACTCTTGTTTTCTTTCAACGACTCTGGGAACTACTTGCATTGCCACCCAGACTTTGGGGCTGCGGGCTTTCCTGGCCACTCTATCCTCAAAAGCACCTTTTTTCATATTTCCCAGCTCCGGCCTCCAATATTCCGAACATCCGGAGCTGACTCCCACAGCCAAGGTGGCAGCCAGAACAACTCTTGCTTTTTATGAACACCTCTGGGAACTACTTGCATTGCCACCCAGACTTTGGGGCTGCGGGCTTTCCTGGCCACTCTATCCTCAAAAGCACCTTTTTTCATATTTCCCAGCTCCGGCCTCCAATATTCCGAACATCCGGAGCTGACTCCCACAGCCAAGGTGGCAGCCAGAACAACACTTGTTTTCTTTCAAGGACTCTGGGAACTACTTGCATTGCCACCCAGACTTTGGGGCTGCAGGCTTTCCTGGCCACTCTATCCTCAAAAGCACCTTTTTTCATATTTCCCAGCTCCGGCCTCCAATATTCCGAACATCCGGAGCTGACTCCCACAGCCAAGGTGGCAGCCAGAACAACTCTTGTTTTCTTTCAACGACTCTGGGAACTACTTGCATTGCCACCCAGACTTTGGGGCTGCGGGCTTTCCTGGCCACTCTATCCTCAAAAGCACCTTTTTTCATATTTCCCAGCTCCGGCCTCCAATATTCCGAACATCCGGAGCTGACTCCCACAGCCAAGGTGGCAGCCAGAACAACTCTTGTTTTCTTTCAACGACTCTGGGAACTACTTGCATTGCCACCCAGACTTTGGGGCTGCGGGCTTTCCTGGCGACTCTATCCTCAAAAGCACCTTTTTTCATATTTCCCAGCTCCGGCCTCCAATATTCCGAACATCCGGAGCTGACTCCCACAGCCAAGGTGGCAGCCAGAACAACTCTTGCTTTTTATGAACACCTCTGGGAACTACTTGCATTGCCACCCAGACTTTGGGGCTGCGGGCTTTCCTGGCCACTCTATCCTCAAAAGCACCTTTTTTCATATTTCCCAGCTCCGGCCTCCAATATTCCGAACATCCGGAGCTGACTCCCACAGCCAAGGTGGCAGCCAGAACAACTCTTGTTTTCTTTCAACGACTCTGGGAACTACTTGCATTGCCACCCAGACTTTGGGGCTGCGGGCTTTCCTGGCCACTCTATCCTCAAAAGCACCTTTTTTCATATTTCCCAGCTCCAGCCTCCAATATTCCGAACATCCTGGCCTGGCTACCACAGCCAAGGTGGCAGCCAGAACAACTCTTGTTTTCTTTCAAGGACTCTGGGAACTACTTGCATTGCCACCCAGACTTTGGGGCTGCGGGCTTTCCTGGCCACTCTATCCTCAAAAGCACCTTTTTTCATATTTCCCAGCTCCGGCCTCCAGTATTCCGAACATCCGGAGCTGACTCCCACAGCCAAGATGGCAGCCAGAACAACTCTTGCTTTTTATGAACACCTCTGGGAACTACTTGCATTGCCACCCAGACTTTGGGGCTGCGGGCTTTCCTGGCCACTCTATCCTCAAAAGCACCTTTTTTCATATTTCCCAGCTCCGGCCTCCAATATTCCGAACATCCGGAGCTGACTCCCACAGCCAAGGTGGCAGCCAGAACAACTCTTGTTTTCTTTCAAGGACTCTGGGAACTACTTGCATTGCCACCCAGACTTTGGGGCTGCGGGCTTTCCTGGCCACTCTATCCTCAAAAGCACCTTTTTTCATATTTCCCAGCTCCGGCCTCCAATATTCCGAACATCCGGAGCTGACTCCCACAGCCAAGGTGGCAGCCAGAACAACTCTTGTTTTCTTTCAACGACTCTGGGAACTACTTGCATTGCCACCCAGACTTTGGGGCTGCGGGCTTTCCTGGCCACTCTATCCTCAAAAGCACGTTTTTTCATATTTCCCAGCTCCGGCCTCCAATATTCCGAACATCCGGAGCTGACTCCCACAGCCAAGATGGCAGCCAGAACAACTCTTGCTTTTTATGAACACCTCTGGGAACTACTTGCATTGCCACCCAGACTTTGGGGCTGCGGGCTTTCCTGGCCACTCTATCCTCAAAAGCACCTTTTTTCATATTTCCCAGCTCCGGCCTCCAATATTCCGAACATCCGGAGCTGACTCCCACAGCCAAGGTGGCAGCCAGAACAACACTTGTTTTCTTTCAAGGACTCTGGGAACTACTTGCATTGCCACCCAGACTTTGGGGCTGCAGGCTTTCCTGGCCACTCTATCCTCAAAAGCACCTTTTTTCATATTTCCCAGCTCCGGCCTCCAATATTCCGAACATCCGGAGCTGACTCCCACAGCCAAGGTGGCAGCCAGAACAACTCTTGTTTTCTTTCAACGACTCTGGGAACTACTTGCATTGCCACCCAGACTTTGGGGCTGCGGGCTTTCCTGGCCACTCTATCCTCAAAAGCACCTTTTTTCATATTTCCCAGCTCCGGCCTCCAATATTCCGAACATCCGGAGCTGACTCCCACAGCCAAGGTGGCAGCCAGAACAACTCTTGTTTTCTTTCAACGACTCTGGGAACTACTTGCATTGCCACCCAGACTTTGGGGCTGCGGGCTTTCCTGGCCACTCTATCCTCAAAAGCACCTTTTTTCATATTTCCCAGCTCCGGCCTCCAATATTCCGAACATCCGGAGCTGACTCCCACAGCCAAGGTGGCAGCCAGAACAACTCTTGCTTTTTATGAACACCTCTGGGAACTACTTGCATTGCCACCCAGACTTTGGGGCTGCGGGCTTTCCTGGCCACTCTATCCTCAAAAGCACCTTTTTTCATATTTCCCAGCTCCGGCCTCCAATATTCCGAACATCCGGAGCTGACTCCCACAGCCAAGGTGGCAGCCAGAACAACTCTTGCTTTTTATGAACACCTCTGGGAACTACTTGCATTGCCACCCAGACTTTGGGGCTGCGGGCTTTCCTGGCCACTCTATCCTCAAAAGCACCTTTTTTCATATTTCCCAGCTCCGGCCTCCAATATTCCGAACATCCGGAGCTGACTCCCACAGCCAAGGTGGCAGCCAGAACAACTCTTGTTTTCTTTCAAGGACTCTGGGAACTACTTGCATTGCCACCCAGACTTTGGGGCTGCAGGCTTTCCTGGCCACTCTATCCTCAAAAGCACCTTTTTTCATATTTCCCAGCTCCGGCCTCCAATATTCCGAACATCCGGAGCTGACTCCCACAGCCAAGGTGGCAGCCAGAACAACTCTTGTTTTCTTTCAACGACTCTGGGAACTACTTGCATTGCCACCCAGACTTTGGGGCTGCGGGCTTTCCTGGCCACTCTATCCTCAAAAGCACCTTTTTTCATATTTCCCAGCTCCGGCCTCCAATATTCCGAACATCCGGAGCTGACTCCCACAGCCAAGGTGGCAGCCAGAACAACTCTTGCTTTTTATGAACACCTCTGGGAACTACTTGCATTGCCACCCAGACTTTGGGGCTGCGGGCTTTCCTGGCCACTCTATCCTCAAAAGCACCTTTTTTCATATTTCCCAGCTCCGGCCTCCAATATTCCGAACATCCGGAGCTGACTCCCACAGCCAAGGTGGCAGCCAGAACAACTCTTGTTTTCTTTCAACGACTCTGGGAACTACTTGCATTGCCACCCAGACTTTGGGGCTGCGGGCTTTCCTGGCCACTCTATCCTCAAAAGCACCTTTTTTCATATTTCCCAGCTCCAGCCTCCAATATTCCGAACATCCTGGCCTGGCTACCACAGCCAAGGTGGCAGCCAGAACAACTCTTGTTTTCTTTCAAGGACTCTGGGAACTACTTGCATTGCCACCCAGACTTTGGGGCTGCGGGCTTTCCTGGCCACTCTATCCTCAAAAGCACCTTTTTTCATATTTCCCAGCTCCGGCCTCCAGTATTCCGAACATCCGGAGCTGACTCCCACAGCCAAGATGGCAGCCAGAACAACTCTTGCTTTTTATGAACACCTCTGGGAACTACTTGCATTGCCACCCAGACTTTGGGGCTGCGGGCTTTCCTGGCCACTCTATCCTCAAAAGCACCTTTTTTCATATTTCCCAGCTCCGGCCTCCAATATTCCGAACATCCGGAGCTGACTCCCACAGCCAAGGTGGCAGCCAGAACAACTCTTGTTTTCTTTCAACGACTCTGGGAACTACTTGCATTGCCACCCAGACTTTGGGGCTGCGGGCTTTCCTGGCCACTCTATCCTCAAAAGCACCTTTTTTCATATTTCCCAGCTCCGGCCTCCAATATTCCGAACATCCGGAGCTGACTCCCACAGCCAAGGTGGCAGCCAGAACAACTATTGCTTTCTTTCAAGGACTCTGGGAACTACTTGCATTGCCACCCAGACTTTGGGGCTGCGGGCTTTCCTGGCCACTCTATCCTCAAAAGCACCTTTTTTCATATTTCCCAGCTCCGGCCTCCAATATTCCGAACATCCGGAGCTGACTCCCACAGCCAAGATGGCAGCCAGAACAACTCTTGCTTTTTATGAACACCTCTGGGAACTACTTGCATTGCCACCCAGACTTTGGGGCTGCGGGCTTTCCTGGCCACTCTATCCTCAAAAGCACCTTTTTTCATATTTCCCAGCTCCGGCCTCCAATATTCCGAACATCCGGAGCTGACTCCCACAGCCAAGGTGGCAGCCAGAACAACTCTTGTTTTCTTTCAAGGACTCTGGGAACTACTTGCATTGCCACCCAGACTTTGGGGCTGCAGGCTTTCCTGGCCACTCTATCCTCAAAAGCACCTTTTTTCATATTTCCCAGCTCCGGCCTCCAATATTCCGAACATCCGGAGCTGACTCCCACAGCCAAGGTGGCAGCCAGAACAACTCTTGCTTTCTTTCAAGGACTCTGGGAACTACTTGCATTGCCACCCAGACTTTGGGGCTGCGGGCTTTCCTGGCCACTCTATCCTCAAAAGCACCTTTTTTCACTTTATCCCAGCTCCGGCCTCCAATATTCCGAACATCCGGAGCTGACTCCCACAGCCAAGGTGGCAGCCAGAACAACTCTTGTTTTCTTTCAACGACTCTGGGAACTACTTGCATTGCCACCCAGACTTTGGGGCTGCGGGCTTTCCTGGCCACTCTATCCTCAAAAGCACCTTTTTTCATATTTCCCAGCTCCGGCCTCCAATATTCCGAACATCCGGAGCTGACTCCCACAGCCAAGGTGGCAGCCAGAACAACTCTTGCTTTTTATGAACACCTCTGGGAACTACTTGCATTGCCACCCAGACTTTGGGGCTGCGGGCTTTCCTGGCCACTCTATCCTCAAAAGCACCTTTTTTCATATTTCCCAGCTCCGGCCTCCAATATTCCGAACATCCGGAGCTGACTCCCACAGCCAAGGTGGCAGCCAGAACAACTCTTGTTTTCTTTCAAGGACTCTGGGAACTACTTGCATTGCCACCCAGACTTTGGGGCTGCAGGCTTTCCTGGCCACTCTATCCTCAAAAGCACCTTTTTTCATATTTCCCAGCTCCGGCCTCCAATATTCCGAACATCCGGAGCTGACTCCCACAGCCAAGGTGGCAGCCAGAACAACTCTTGCTTTCTTTCAAGGACTCTGGGAACTACTTGCATTGCCACCCAGACTTTGGGGCTGCGGGCTTTCCTGGCCACTCTATCCTCAAAAGCACCTTTTTTCACTTTATCCCAGCTCCGGCCTCCAATATTCCGAACATCCGGAGCTGACTCCCACAGCCAAGGTGGCAGCCAGAACAACTCTTGTTTTCTTTCAACGACTCTGGGAACTACTTGCATTGCCACCCAGACTTTGGGGCTGCGGGCTTTCCTGGCCACTCTATCCTCAAAAGCACCTTTTTTCATATTTCCCAGCTCCGGCCTCCAATATTCCGAACATCCGGAGCTGACTCCCACAGCCAAGGTGGCAGCCAGAACAACTCTTGCTTTTTATGAACACCTCTGGGAACTACTTGCATTGCCACCCAGACTTTGGGGCTGCGGGCTTTCCTGGCCACTCTATCCTCAAAAGCACCTTTTTTCATATTTCCCAGCTCCGGCCTCCAATATTCCGAACATCCGGAGCTGACTCCCACAGCCAAGGTGGCAGCCAGAACAACTCTTGTTTTCTTTCAACGACTCTGGGAACTACTTGCATTGCCACCCAGACTTTGGGGCTGCGGGCTTTCCTGGCCACTCTATCCTCAAAAGCACCTTTTTTCACTTTATCCCAGCTCCGGCCTCCAATATTCCGAACATCCGGAGCTGACTCCCACAGCCAAGGTGGCAGCCAGAACAACTCTTGTTTTCTTTCAACGACTCTGGGAACTACTTGCATTGCCACCCAGACTTTGGGGCTGCGGGCTTTCCTGGCCACTCTATCCTCAAAAGCACCTTTTTTCATATTTCCCAGCTCCGGCCTCCAATATTCCGAACATCCGGAGCTGACTCCCACAGCCAAGGTGGCAGCCAGAACAACTCTTGCTTTCTTTCAAGGACTCTGGGAACTACTTGCATTGCCACCCAGACTTTGGGGCTGCGGGCTTTCCTGGCCACTCTATCCTCAAAAGCACCTTTTTTCATATTTCCCAGCTCCGGCCTCCAATATTCCGAACATCCAGAGCTGACTCCCACAGCCAAGGTGGCAGCCAGAACAACTCTTGCTTTTTATGAACACCTCTGGGAACTACTTGCATTGCCACCCAGACTTTGGGGCTGCGGGCTTTCCTGGCCACTCTATCCTCAAAAGCACCTTTTTTCATATTTCCCAGCTCCGGCCTCCAATATTCCGAACATCCGGAGCTGACTCCCACAGCCAAGGTGGCAGCCAGAACAACTCTTGTTTTCTTTCAAGGACTCTGGGAACTACTTGCATTGCCACCCAGACTTTGGGGCTGCAGGCTTTCCTGGCCACTCTATCCTCAAAAGCACCTTTTTTCACTTTATCCAAGCTCCGGCCTCCAATATTCCGAACATCCGGAGCTGACTCCCACAGCCAAGGTGGCAGCCAGAACAACTCTTGCTTTTTATGAACACCTCTGGGAACTACTTGCATTGCCACCCAGACTTTGGGGCTGCGGGCTTTCCTGGCCACTCTATCCTCAAAAGCACCTTTTTTCATATTTCCCAGCTCCGGCCTCCAATATTCCGAACATCCGGAGCTGACTCCCACAGCCAAGGTGGCAGCCAGAACAACTCTTGTTTTCTTTCAAGGACTCTGGGAACTACTTCCATTGCCACCCAGACTTTGGGGCTGCGGGCTTTCCTGGCCACTCTATCCTCAAAAGCACCTTTTTTCATATTTCCCAGCTCCAGCCTCCAATATTCCGAACATCCGGAGCTGACTCCCACAGCCAAGGTGGCAGCCAGAACAACTCTTGCTTTTTATGAACACCTCTGGGAACTACTTGCATTGCCACCCAGACTTTGGGGCTGCGGGCTTTCCTGGCCACTCTATCCTCAAAAGCACCTTTTTTCATATTTCCCAGCTCCGGCCTCCAATATTCCGAACATCCGGAGCTGACTCCCACAGCCAAGGTGGCAGCCAGAACAACTCTTGTTTTCTTTCAACGACTCTGGGAACTACTTGCATTGCCACCCAGACTTTGGGGCTGCGGGCTTTCCTGGCCACTCTATCCTCAAAAGCACCTTTTTTCATATTTCCCAGCTCCAGCCTCCAATATTCCGAACATCCTGGCCTGGCTACCACAGCCAAGGTGGCAGCCAGAACAACTCTTGTTTTCTTTCAAGGACTCTGGGAACTACTTGCATTGCCACCCAGACTTTGGGGCTGCGGGCTTTCCTGGCCACTCTATCCTCAAAAGCACCTTTTTTCATATTTCCCAGCTCCGGCCTCCAATATTCCGAACATCCGGAGCTGACTCCCACAGCCAAGGTGGCAGCCAGAACAACTCTTGTTTTCTTTCAACGACTCTGGGAACTACTTGCATTGCCACCCAGACTTTGGGGCTGCGGGCTTTCCTGGCCACTCTATCCTCAAAAGCACCTTTTTTCATATTTCCCAGCTCCGGCCTCCAATATTCCGAACATCCGGAGCTGACTCCCACAGCCAAGGTGGCAGCCAGAACAACTCTTGTTTTCTTTCAAGGACTCTGGGAACTACTTGCATTGCCACCCAGACTTTGGGGCTGCGGGCTTTCCTGGCCACTCTATCCTCAAAAGCACCTTTTTTCATATTTCCCAGCTCCGGCCTCCAATATTCCGAACATCCGGAGCTGACTCCCACAGCCAAGGTGGCAGCCAGAACAACTCTTGCTTTTTATGAACACCTCTGGGAACTACTTGCATTGCCACCCAGACTTTGGGGCTGCGGGCTTTCCTGGCCACTCTATCCTCAAAAGCACCTTTTTTCATATTTCCCAGCACCGGCCTCCAATATTCCGAACATCCGGAGCTGACTCCCACAGCCAAGGTGGCAGCCAGAACAACACTTGTTTTCTTTCAAGGACTCAGGGAACTACTTGCATTGCCACCCAGACTTTGGGGCTGCAGGCTTTCCTGGCCACTCTATCCTCAAAAGCACCTTTTTTCATATTTCCCAGCTCCGGCCTCCAATATTCCGAACATCCGGAGCTGACTCCCACAGCCAAGGTGGCAGCCAGAACAACTCTTGCTTTCTTTCAAGGACTCTGGGAACTACTTGCATTGCCACCCAGACTTTGGGGCTGCGGGCTTTCCTGGCCACTCTATCCTCAAAAGCACCTTTTTTCATATTTCCCAGCTCCGGCCTCCAATATTCCGAACATCCGGAGCTGACTCCCACAGCCAAGGTGGCAGCCAGAACAACTCTTGCTTTTTATGAACACCTCTGGGAACTACTTGCATTGCCACCCAGACTTTGGGGCTGCGGGCTTTCCTGGCCACTCTATCCTCAAAAGCACCTTTTTTCATATTTCCCAGCTCCGGCCTCCAATATTCCGAACATCCGGAGCTGACTCCCACAGCCAAGGTGGCAGCCAGAACAACTCTTGCTTTTTATGAACACCTCTGGGAACTACTTGCATTGCCACCCAGACTTTGGGGCTGCGGGCTTTCCTGGCCACTCTATCCTCAAAAGCACCTTTTTTCATATTTCCCAGCTCCGGCCTCCAATATTCCGAACATCCGGAGCTGACTCCCACAGCCAAGGTGGCAGCCAGAACAACTCTTGTTTTCTTTCAAGGACTCTGGGAACTACTTGCATTGCCACCCAGACTTTGGGGCTGCAGGCTTTCCTGGCCACTCTATCCTCAAAAGCACCTTTTTTCACTTTATCCAAGCTCCGGCCTCCAATATTCCGAACATCCGGAGCTGACTCCCACAGCCAAGGTGGCAGCCAGAACAACTCTTGCTTTTTATGAACACCTCTGGGAACTACTTGCATTGCCACCCAGACTTTGGGGCTGCGGGCTTTCCTGGCCACTCTATCCTCAAAAGCACCTTTTTTCATATTTCCCAGCTCCGGCCTCCAATATTCCGAACATCCGGAGCTGACTCCCACAGCCAAGGTGGCAGCCAGAACAACTCTTGTTTTCTTTCAAGGACTCTGGGAACTACTTCCATTGCCACCCAGACTTTGGGGCTGCGGGCTTTCCTGGCCACTCTATCCTCAAAAGCACCTTTTTTCATATTTCCCAGCTCCAGCCTCCAATATTCCGAACATCCGGAGCTGACTCCCACAGCCAAGGTGGCAGCCAGAACAACTCTTGCTTTTTATGAACACCTCTGGGAACTACTTGCATTGCCACCCAGACTTTGGGGCTGCGGGCTTTCCTGGCCACTCTATCCTCAAAAGCACCTTTTTTCATATTTCCCAGCTCCGGCCTCCAATATTCCGAACATCCGGAGCTGACTCCCACAGCCAAGGTGGCAGCCAGAACAACTCTTGTTTTCTTTCAACGACTCTGGGAACTACTTGCATTGCCACCCAGACTTTGGGGCTGCGGGCTTTCCTGGCCACTCTATCCTCAAAAGCACCTTTTTTCATATTTCCCAGCTCCAGCCTCCAATATTCCGAACATCCTGGCCTGGCTACCACAGCCAAGGTGGCAGCCAGAACAACTCTTGTTTTCTTTCAAGGACTCTGGGAACTACTTGCATTGCCACCCAGACTTTGGGGCTGCGGGCTTTCCTGGCCACTCTATCCTCAAAAGCACCTTTTTTCATATTTCCCAGCTCCGGCCTCCAATATTCCGAACATCCGGAGCTGACTCCCACAGCCAAGGTGGCAGCCAGAACAACTCTTGTTTTCTTTCAACGACTCTGGGAACTACTTGCATTGCCACCCAGACTTTGGGGCTGCGGGCTTTCCTGGCCACTCTATCCTCAAAAGCACCTTTTTTCATATTTCCCAGCTCCGGCCTCCAATATTCCGAACATCCGGAGCTGACTCCCACAGCCAAGGTGGCAGCCAGAACAACTCTTGTTTTCTTTCAAGGACTCTGGGAACTACTTGCATTGCCACCCAGACTTTGGGGCTGCGGGCTTTCCTGGCCACTCTATCCTCAAAAGCACCTTTTTTCATATTTCCCAGCTCCGGCCTCCAATATTCCGAACATCCGGAGCTGACTCCCACAGCCAAGGTGGCAGCCAGAACAACTCTTGCTTTTTATGAACACCTCTGGGAACTACTTGCATTGCCACCCAGACTTTGGGGCTGCGGGCTTTCCTGGCCACTCTATCCTCAAAAGCACCTTTTTTCATATTTCCCAGCACCGGCCTCCAATATTCCGAACATCCGGAGCTGACTCCCACAGCCAAGGTGGCAGCCAGAACAACACTTGTTTTCTTTCAAGGACTCAGGGAACTACTTGCATTGCCACCCAGACTTTGGGGCTGCAGGCTTTCCTGGCCACTCTATCCTCAAAAGCACCTTTTTTCATATTTCCCAGCTCCGGCCTCCAATATTCCGAACATCCGGAGCTGACTCCCACAGCCAAGGTGGCAGCCAGAACAACTCTTGCTTTCTTTCAAGGACTCTGGGAACTACTTGCATTGCCACCCAGACTTTGGGGCTGCGGGCTTTCCTGGCCACTCTATCCTCAAAAGCACCTTTTTTCATATTTCCCAGCTCCGGCCTCCAATATTCCGAACATCCGGAGCTGACTCCCACAGCCAAGGTGGCAGCCAGAACAACTCTTGCTTTTTATGAACACCTCTGGGAACTACTTGCATTGCCACCCAGACTTTGGGGCTGCGGGCTTTCCTGGCCACTCTATCCTCAAAAGCACCTTTTTTCATATTTCCCAGCTCCGGCCTCCAATATTCCGAACATCCGGAGCTGACTCCCACAGCCAAGGTGGCAGCCAGAACAACTCTTGCTTTTTATGAACACCTCTGGGAACTACTTGCATTGCCACCCAGACTTTGGGGCTGCGGGCTTTCCTGGCCACTCTATCCTCAAAAGCACCTTTTTTCATATTTCCCAGCTCCGGCCTCCAATATTCCGAACATCCGGAGCTGACTCCCACAGCCAAGGTGGCAGCCAGAACAACTCTTGTTTTCTTTCAACGACTCTGGGAACTACTTGCATTGCCACCCAGACTTTGGGGCTGCGGGCTTTCCTGGCCACTCTATCCTCAAAAGCACCTTTTTTCATATTTCCCAGCTCCGGCCTCCAATATTCCGAACATCCGGAGCTGACTCCCACAGCCAAGGTGGCAGCCAGAACAACTCTTGTTTTCTTTCAACGACTCTGGGAACTACTTGCATTGCCACCCAGACTTTGGGGCTGCGGGCTTTCCTGGCCACTCTATCCTCAAAAGCACCTTTTTTCATATTTCCCAGCTCCGGCCTCCAATATTCCGAACATCCGGAGCTGACTCCCACAGCCAAGGTGGCAGCCAGAACAACTCTTGTTTTCTTTCAAGGACTCTGGGAACTACTTGCATTGCCACCCAGACTTTGGGGCTGCGGGCTTTCCTGGCCACTCTATCCTCAAAAGCACCTTTTTTCATATTTCCCAGCTCCGGCCTCCAATATTCCGAACATCCGGAGCTGACTCCCACAGCCAAGGTGGCAGCCAGAACAACTCTTGCTTTTTATGAACACCTCTGGGAACTACTTGCATTGCCACCCAGACTTTGGGGCTGCGGGCTTTCCTGGCCACTCTATCCTCAAAAGCACCTTTTTTCATATTTCCCAGCACCGGCCTCCAATATTCCGAACATCCGGAGCTGACTCCCACAGCCAAGGTGGCAGCCAGAACAACACTTGTTTTCTTTCAAGGACTCAGGGAACTACTTGCATTGCCACCCAGACTTTGGGGCTGCAGGCTTTCCTGGCCACTCTATCCTCAAAAGCACCTTTTTTCATATTTCCCAGCTCCGGCCTCCAATATTCCGAACATCCGGAGCTGACTCCCACAGCCAAGGTGGCAGCCAGAACAACTCTTGCTTTCTTTCAAGGACTCTGGGAACTACTTGCATTGCCACCCAGACTTTGGGGCTGCGGGCTTTCCTGGCCACTCTATCCTCAAAAGCACCTTTTTTCATATTTCCCAGCTCCGGCCTCCAATATTCCGAACATCCGGAGCTGACTCCCACAGCCAAGGTGGCAGCCAGAACAACTCTTGCTTTTTATGAACACCTCTGGGAACTACTTGCATTGCCACCCAGACTTTGGGGCTGCGGGCTTTCCTGGCCACTCTATCCTCAAAAGCACCTTTTTTCATATTTCCCAGCTCCGGCCTCCAATATTCCGAACATCCGGAGCTGACTCCCACAGCCAAGGTGGCAGCCAGAACAACTCTTGCTTTTTATGAACACCTCTGGGAACTACTTGCATTGCCACCCAGACTTTGGGGCTGCGGGCTTTCCTGGCCACTCTATCCTCAAAAGCACCTTTTTTCATATTTCCCAGCTCCGGCCTCCAATATTCCGAACATCCGGAGCTGACTCCCACAGCCAAGGTGGCAGCCAGAACAACACTTGTTTTCTTTCAAGGACTCTGGGAACTACTTGCATTGCCACCCAGACTTTGGGGCTGCGGGCTTTCCTGGCCACTCTATCCTCAAAAGCAACTTTTTTCATATTTCCCAGCTCCAGCCTCCAATATTCCGAACATCCTGGCCTGGCTACCACAGCCAAGGTGGCAGCCAGAACAACTCTTGCTTTCTTTCAAGGACTCTGGGAACTACTTGCATTGCCACCCAGACTTTGGGGCTGCGGGCTTTCCTGGCCACTCTATCCTCAAAAGCACCTTTTTTCATATTTCCCAGCTCCGGCCTCCAATATTCCGAACATCCGGAGCTGACTCCCACAGCCAAGGTGGCAGCCAGAACAACTCTTGTTTTCTTTCAAGGACTCTGGGAACTACTTGCATTGCCACCCAGACTTTGGGGCTGCGGGGCTTTCCTGGCCACTCTATCCTCAAAAGCACCTTTTTTCATATTTCCCCAGCTCCGGCCTCCAATATTCCGAACATCCGGAGCTGACTCCCACAGCCAAGGTGGCAGCCAGAACAACTCTTGCTTTCTTTCAAGGACTCTGGGAACTACTTGCATTGCCACCCAGACTTTGGGGCTGCGGGCTTTCCTGGCCACTCTATCCTCAAAAGCACCTTTTTTCATATTTCCCAGCTCCGGCCTCCAATATTCCGAACATCCGGAGCTGACTCCCACAGCCAAGGTGGCAGCCAGAACAACTCTTGCTTTTTATGAACACCTCTGGGAACTACTTGCATTGCCACCCAGACTTTGGGGCTGCGGGCTTTCCTGGCCACTCTATCCTCAAAAGCACCTTTTTTCATATTTCCCAGCTCCGGCCTCCAATATTCCGAACATCCGGAGCTGACTCCCACAGCCAAGGTGGCAGCCAGAACAACTCTTGTTTTCTTTCAACGACTCTGGGAACTACTTGCATTGCCACCCAGACTTTGGGGCTGCGGGCTTTCCTGGCCACTCTATCCTCAAAAGCACCTTTTTTCATATTTCCCAGCTCCAGCCTCCAATATTCCGAACATCCGGAGCTGACTCCCACAGCCAAGGTGGCAGCCAGAACAACTCTTGCTTTTTATGAACACCTCTGGGAACTACTTGCATTGCCACCCAGACTTTGGGGCTGCGGGCTTTCCTGGCCACTCTATCCTCAAAAGCACCTTTTTTCATATTTCCCAGCTCCGGCCTCCAATATTCCGAACATCCGGAGCTGACTCCCACAGCCAAGGTGGCAGCCAGAACAACTCTTGTTTTCTTTCAAGGACTCTGGGAACTACTTGCATTGCCACCCAGACTTTGGGGCTGCGGGCTTTCCTGGCCACTCTATCCTCAAAAGCACCTTTTTTCATATTTCCCAGCTCCAGCCTCCAATATTCCGAACATCCTGGCCTGGCTACCACAGCCAAGGTGGCAGCCAGAACAACTCTTGTTTTCTTTCAAGGACTCTGGGAACTACTTGCATTGCCACCCAGACTTTGGGGCTGCGGGCTTTCCTGGCCACTCTATCCTCAAAAGCACCTTTTTTCATATTTCCCAGCTCCGGCCTCCAATATTCCGAACATCCGGAGCTGACTCCCACAGCCAAGATGGCAGCCAGAACAACTCTTGCTTTTTATGAACACCTCTGGGAACTACTTGCATTGCCACCCAGACTTTGGGGCTGCGGGCTTTCCTGGCCACTCTATCCTCAAAAGCACCTTTTTTCATATTTCCCAGCACCGGCCTCCAATATTCCGAACATCCGGAGCTGACTCCCACAGCCAAGGTGGCAGCCAGAACAACACTTGTTTTCTTTCAAGGACTCAGGGAACTACTTGCATTGCCACCCAGACTTTGGGGCTGCAGGCTTTCCTGGCCACTCTATCCTCAAAAGCACCTTTTTTCATATTTCCCAGCTCCGGCCTCCAATATTCCGAACATCCGGAGCTGACTCCCACAGCCAAGGTGGCAGCCAGAACAACTCTTGCTTTCTTTCAACGACTCTGGGAACTACTTGCATTGCCACCCAGACTTTGGGGCTGCGGGCTTTCCTGGCCACTCTATCCTCAAAAGCACCTTTTTTCATATTTCCCAGCTCCGGCCTCCAATATTCCGAACATCCGGAGCTGACTCCCACAGCCAAGGTGGCAGCCAGAACAACTCTTGTTTTCTTTCAACGACTCTGGGAACTACTTGCATTGCCACCCAGACTTTGGGGCTGCGGGCTTTCCTGGCCACTCTATCCTCAAAAGCACCTTTTTTCATATTTCCCAGCTCCGGCCTCCAATATTCCGAACATCCGGAGCTGACTCCCACAGCCAAGGTGGCAGCCAGAACAACTCTTGCTTTTTATGAACACCTCTGGGAACTACTTGCATTGCCACCCAGACTTTGGGGCTGCGGGCTTTCCTGGCCACTCTATCCTCAAAAGCACCTTTTTTCATATTTCCCAGCTCCGGCCTCCAATATTCCGAACATCCGGAGCTGACTCCCACAGCCAAGGTGGCAGCCAGAACAACTCTTGTTTTCTTTCAACGACTCTGGGAACTACTTGCATTGCCACCCAGACTTTGGGGCTGCGGGCTTTCCTGGCCACTCTATCCTCAAAAGCACCTTTTTTCATATTTCCCAGCTCCGGCCTCCAGTATTCCGAACATCCGGAGCTGACTCCCACAGCCAAGGTGGCAGCCAGAACAACTCTTGCTTTTTATGAACACCTCTGGGAACTACTTGCATTGCCACCCAGACTTTGGGGCTGCGGGCTTTCCTGGCCACTCTATCCTCAAAAGCACCTTTTTTCATATTTCCCAGCTCCGGCCTCCAATATTCCGAACATCCGGAGCTGACTCCCACAGCCAAGGTGGCAGCCAGAACAACTCTTGTTTTCTTTCAACGACTCTGGGAACTACTTGCATTGCCACCCAGACTTTGGGGCTGCGGGCTTTCCTGGCCACTCTATCCTCAAAAGCACCTTTTTTCATATTTCCCAGCTCCAGCCTCCAATATTCCGAACATCCGGAGGTGACTCCCACAGCCAAGGTGGCAGCCAGAACAACTCTTGTTTTCTTTCAAGGACTCTGGGAACTACTTGCATTGCCACCCAGACTTTGGGGCTGCGGGCTTTCCTGGCCACTCTATCCTCAAAAGCAACTTTTTTCATATTTCCCAGCTCCAGCCTCCAATATTCCGAACATCCTGGCCTGGCTACCACAGCCAAGGTGGCAGCCAGAACAACTCTTGTTTTCTTTCAAGGACTCTGGGAACTACTTGCATTGCCACCCAGACTTTGGGGCTGCGGGCTTTCCTGGCCACTCTATCCTCAAAAGCACCTTTTTTCATATTTCCCAGCTCCAGCCTCCAATATTCCGAACATCCGGAGCTGACTCCCACAGCCAAGGTGGCAGCCAGAACAACTCTTGTTTTCTTTCAACGACTCTGGGAACTACTTGCATTGCCACCCAGACTTTGGGGCTGCGGGCTTTCCTGGCCACTCTATCCTCAAAAGCACCTTTTTTCATATTTCCCAGCTCCGGCCTCCAATATTCCGAACATCCGGAGCTGACTCCCACAGCCAAGGTGGCAGCCAGAACAACTCTTGTTTTCTTTCAACGACTCTGGGAACTACTTGCATTGCCACCCAGACTTTGGGGCTGCGGGCTTTCCTGGCCACTCTATCCTCAAAAGCACCTTTTTTCATATTTCCCAGCTCCGGCCTCCAATATTCCGAACATCCGGAGCTGACTCCCACAGCCAAGGTGGCAGCCAGAACAACTCTTGCTTTTTATGAACACCTCTGGGAACTACTTGCATTGCCACCCAGACTTTGGGGCTGCGGGCTTTCCTGGCCACTCTATCCTCAAAAGCACCTTTTTTCATATTTCCCAGCTCCGGCCTCCAATATTCCGAACATCCGGAGCTGACTCCCACAGCCAAGGTGGCAGCCAGAACAACTCTTGTTTTCTTTCAACGACTCTGGGAACTACTTGCATTGCCACCCAGACTTTGGGGCTGCGGGCTTTCCTGGCCACTCTATCCTCAAAAGCACCTTTTTTCACTTTATCCCAGCTCCGGCCTCCAATATTCCGAACATCCGGAGCTGACTCCCACAGCCAAGATGGCAGCCAGAACAACTCTTGTTTTCTTTCAAGGACTCTGGGAACTACTTGCATTGCCACCCAGACTTTGGGGCTGCGGGCTTTCCTGGCCACTCTATCCTCAAAAGCACCTTTTTTCATATTTCCCAGCTCCGGCCTCCAATATTCCGAACATCCGGAGCTGACTCCCACAGCCAAGGTGGCAGCCAGAACAACTCTTGTTTTCTTTCAAGGACTCTGGGAACTACTTGCATTGCCACCCAGACTTTGGGGCTGCGGGCTTTCCTGGCCACTCTATCCTCAAAAGCACCTTTTTTCACTTTATCCCAGCTCCGGCCTCCAATATTCCGAACATCCGGAGCTGACTCCCACAGCCAAGGTGGCAGCCAGAACAACTCTTGTTTTCTTTCAAGGACTCTGGGAACTACTTGCATTGCCACCCAGACTTTGGGGCTGCGGGCTTTCCTGGCCACTCTATCCTCAAAAGCACCTTTTTTCATATTTCCCAGCTCCAGCCTCCAATATTCCGAACATCCGGAGCTGACTCCCACAGCCAAGGTGGCAGCCAGAACAACTCTTGCTTTTTATGAACACCTCTGGGAACTACTTGCATTGCCACCCAGACTTTGGGGCTGCGGGCTTTCCTGGCCACTCTATCCTCAAAAGCACCTTTTTTCATATTTCCCAGCTCCGGCCTCCAATATTCCGAACATCCGGAGCTGACTCCCACAGCCAAGGTGGCAGCCAGAACAACTCTTGTTTTCTTTCAACGACTCTGGGAACTACTTGCATTGCCACCCAGACTTTGGGGCTGCGGGCTTTCCTGGCCACTCTATCCTCAAAAGCACCTTTTTTCATATTTCCCAGCTCCGGCCTCCAATATTCCGAACATCCTGGCCTGGCTACCACGGCCAAGGTGGCAGCCAGAACAACTCTTGTTTTCTTTCAAGGACTCTGGGAACTACTTGCATTGCCACCCAGACTTTGGGGCTGCGGGCTTTCCTGGCCACTCTATCCTCAAAAGCACCTTTTTTCATATTTCCCAGCTCCAGCCTCCAATATTCCGAACATCCGGAGCTGACTCCCACAGCCAAGGTGGCAGCCAGAACAACTCTTGTTTTCTTTCAACGACTCTGGGAACTACTTGCATTGCCACCCAGACTTTGGGGCTGCGGGCTTTCCTGGCCACTCTATCCTCAAATGCACCTTTTTTCATATTTCCCAGCTCCGGCCTCCAATATTCCGAACATCCGGAGCTGACTCCCACAGCCAAGGTGGCAGCCAGAACAACTCTTGTTTTCTTTCAAGGACTCTGGGAACTACTTGCATTGCCACCCAGACTTTGGGGCTGCGGGCTTTCCTGGCCACTCTATCCTCAAAAGCACCTTTTTTCATATTTCCCAGCTCCGGCCTCCAATATTCCGAACATCCGGAGCTGACTCCCACAGCCAAGGTGGCAGCCAGAACAACTCTTACTTTTTATGAACACCTCTGGGAACTACTTGCATTGCCACCTAGACTTTGGGGCTGCGGGCTTTCCTGGCCACTCTATCCTCAAAAGCACCTTTTTTCATATTTCCCAGCTCCGGCCTCCAATATTCCGAACATCCGGAGCTGACTCCCACAGCCAAGGTGGCAGCCAGAACAACACTTGTTTTCTTTCAAGGACTCTGGGAACTACTTGCATTGCCACCCAGACTTTGGGGCTGCAGGCTTTCCTGGCCACTCTATCCTCAAAAGCACCTTTTTTCATATTTCCCAGCTCCGGCCTCCAATATTCCGAACATCCGGAGCTGACTCCCACAGCCAAGGTGGCAGCCAGAACAACTCTTGTTTTCTTTCAAGGACTCTGGGAACTACTTGCATTGCCACCCAGACTTTGGGGCTGCGGGCTTTCCTGGCCACTCTATCCTCAAAAGCACCTTTTTTCACTTTATCCCAGCTCCGGCCTCCAATATTCCGAACATCCGGAGCTGACTCCCACAGCCAAGGTGGCAGCCAGAACAACTCTTGCTTTCTTTCAACGACTCTGGGAACTACTTGCATTGCCACCCAGACTTTGGGGCTGCGGGCTTTCCTGGCCACTCTATCCTCAAAAGCACCTTTTTTCATATTTCCCAGCTCCGGCCTCCAATATTCCGAACATCCGGAGCTGACTCCCACAGCCAAGGTGGCAGCCAGAACAACTCTTGTTTTCTTTCAACGACTCTGGGAACTACTTGCATTGCCACCCAGACTTTGGGGCTGCGGGCTTTCCTGGCCACTCTATCCTCAAAAGCACCTTTTTTCACTTTATCCCAGCTCCGGCCTCCAATATTCCGAACATCCGGAGCTGACTCCCACAGCCAAGGTGGCAGCCAGAACAACTCTTGTTTTCTTTCAACGACTCTGGGAACTACTTGCATTGCCACCCAGACTTTGGGGCTGCGGGCTTTCCTGGCCACTCTATCCTCAAAAGCACCTTTTTTCATATTTCCCAGCTCCGGCCTCCAATATTCCGAACATCCGGAGCTGACTCCCACAGCCAAGGTGGCAGCCAGAACAACTCTTGTTTTCTTTCAAGGACTCTGGGAACTACTTGCATTGCCACCCAGACTTTGGGGCTGCGGGCTTTCCTGGCCACTCTATCCTCAAAAGCACCTTTTTTCACTTTATCCCAGCTCCGGCCTCCAATATTCCGAACATCCGGAGCTGACTCCCACAGCCAAGGTGGCAGCCAGAACAACTCTTGTTTTCTTTCAAGGACTCTGGGAACTACTTGCATTGCCACCCAGACTTTGGGGCTGCGGGCTTTCCTGGCCACTCTATCCTCAAAAGCACCTTTTTTCACTTTATCCCAGCTCCGGCCTCCAATATTCCGAACATCCGGAGCTGACTCCCACAGCCAAGGTGGCAGCCAGAACAACTCTTGTTTTCTTTCAAGGACTCTGGGAACTACTTGCATTGCCACCCAGACTTTGGGGCTGCGGGCTTTCCTGGCCACTCTATCCTCAAAAGCACCTTTTTTCATATTTCCCAGCTCCAGCCTCCAATATTCCGAACATCCGGAGCTGACTCCCACAGCCAAGGTGGCAGCCAGAACAACTCTTGCTTTTTATGAACACCTCTGGGAACTACTTGCATTGCCACCCAGACTTTGGGGCTGCGGGCTTTCCTGGCCACTCTATCCTCAAAAGCACCTTTTTTCATATTTCCCAGCTCCGGCCTCCAATATTCCGAACATCCGGAGCTGACTCCCACAGCCAAGGTGGCAGCCAGAACAACTCTTGTTTTCTTTCAAGGACTCTGGGAACTACTTGCATTGCCACCCAGACTTTGGGGCTGCGGGCTTTCCTGGCCACTCTATCCTCAAAAGCACCTTTTTTCACTTTATCCCAGCTCCGGCCTCCAATATTCCGAACATCCGGAGCTGACTCCCACAGCCAAGGTGGCAGCCAGAACAACTCTTGCTTTCTTTCAACGACTCTGGGAACTACTTGCATTGCCACCCAGACTTTGGGGCTGCGGGCTTTCCTGGCCACTCTATCCTCAAAAGCACCTTTTTTCATATTTCCCAGCTCCGGCCTCCAATATTCCGAACATCCGGAGCTGACTCCCACAGCCAAGGTGGCAGCCAGAACAACTCTTGTTTTCTTTCAACGACTCTGGGAACTACTTGCATTGCCACCCAGACTTTGGGGCTGCGGGCTTTCCTGGCCACTCTATCCTCAAAAGCACCTTTTTTCACTTTATCCCAGCTCCGGCCTCCAATATTCCGAACATCCGGAGCTGACTCCCACAGCCAAGGTGGCAGCCAGAACAACTCTTGTTTTCTTTCAACGACTCTGGGAACTACTTGCATTGCCACCCAGACTTTGGGGCTGCGGGCTTTCCTGGCCACTCTATCCTCAAAAGCACCTTTTTTCATATTTCCCAGCTCCGGCCTCCAATATTCCGAACATCCGGAGCTGACTCCCACAGCCAAGGTGGCAGCCAGAACAACTCTTGTTTTCTTTCAAGGACTCTGGGAACTACTTGCATTGCCACCCAGACTTTGGGGCTGCGGGCTTTCCTGGCCACTCTATCCTCAAAAGCACCTTTTTTCACTTTATCCCAGCTCCGGCCTCCAATATTCCGAACATCCGGAGCTGACTCCCACAGCCAAGGTGGCAGCCAGAACAACTCTTGTTTTCTTTCAACGACTCTGGGAACTACTTGCATTGCCACCCAGACTTTGGGGCTGCGGGCTTTCCTGGCCACTCTATCCTCAAAAGCACCTTTTTTCATATTTCCCAGCTCCGGCCTCCAATATTCCGAACATCCGGAGCTGACTCCCACAGCCAAGGTGGCAGCCAGAACAACTCTTGCTTTCTTTCAAGGACTCTGGGAACTACTTGCATTGCCACCCAGACTTTGGGGCTGCGGGCTTTCCTGGCCACTCTATCCTCAAAAGCACCTTTTTTCATATTTCCCAGCTCCGGCCTCCAATATTCCGAACATCCGGAGCTGACTCCCACAGCCAAGGTGGCAGCCAGAACAACTCTTGTTTTCTTTCAACGACTCTGGGAACTACTTGCATTGCCACCCAGACTTTGGGGCTGGCGGGCTTTCCTGGCCACTCTATCCTCAAAAGCACCTTTTTTTCATATTTCCCAGCTCCGGCCTCCAATATTCCGAACATCCGGAGCTGACTCCCACAGCCAAGGTGGCAGCCAGAACAACTCTTGTTTTCTTTCAAGGACTCTGGGAACTACTTGCATTGCCACCCAGACTTTGGGGCTGCGGGCTTTCCTGCCCACTCTATCCTCAAAAGCACCTTTTTTCACTTTATCCCAGCTCCGGCCTCCAATATTCCGACATCCGGAGCTGACTCCCACAGCCAAGGTGGCAGCCAGAACAACTCTTGTTTTCTTTCAACGACTCTGGGAACTACTTGCATTGCCACCCAGACTTTGGGGCTGCGGGCTTTCCTGGCCACTCTATCCTCAAAAGCACCTTTTTTCATATTTCCCAGCTCCGGCCTCCAATATTCCGAACATCCGGAGCTGACTCCCACAGCCAAGGTGGCAGCCAGAACAACTCTTGTTTTCTTTCAACGACTCTGGGAACTACTTGCATTGCCACCCAGACTTTGGGGCTGCGGGCTTTCCTGGCCACTCTATCCTCAAAAGCACCTTTTTTCATATTTCCCAGCTCCGGCCTCCAATATTCCGAACATCCGGAGCTGGACTCCCACAGCCAAGGTGGCAGCCAGAACAACTCTTGCTTTTTATGAACACCTCTGGGAACTACTTGCATTGCCACCCAGACTTTGGGGCTGCGGGCTTTCCTGGCCCACTCTATCCTCAAAAGCACCTTTTTTCATATTTCCCAGCTCCGGCCTCCAATATTCCGAACATCCGGAGCTGACTCCCACAGCCAAGGTGGCAGCCAGAACAACTCTTGCTTTCTTTCAAGGACTCTGGGAACTACTTGCATTGCCACCCAGACTTTGGGGCTGCGGGCTTTCCTGGCCACTCTATCCTCAAAAGCACCTTTTTTCATATTTCCCAGCTCCGGCCTCCAATATTCCGAACATCCGGAGCTGCCCACAGCCAAGGTGGCAGCCAGAACAACTCTTGTTTTCTTTCAACGACTCTGGGAACTACTTGCATTGCCACCCAGACTTTGGGGCTGCGGGCTTTCCTGGCCACTCTATCCTCAAAAGCACCTTTTTTCATATTTCCCAGCTCCGGCCTCCAATATTCCGAACATCCGGAGCTGACTCCCACAGCCAAGGTGGCAGCCAGAACAACTCTTGTTTTCTTTCAAGGACTCTGGGAACTACTTGCATTGCCACCCAGACTTTGGGGCTGCGGGCTTTCCTGCCCACTCTATCCTCAAAAGCACCTTTTTTCACTTTATCCCAGCTCCGGCCTCCAATATTCCGAACATCCGGAGCTGACTCCCACAGCCAAGGTGGCAGCCAGAACAACTCTTGTTTTCTTTCAACGACTCTGGGAACTACTTGCATTGCCACCCAGACTTTGGGGCTGCGGGCTTTCCTGGCCACTCTATCCTCAAAAGCACCTTTTTTCATATTTCCCAGCTCCGGCCTCCAATATTCCGAACATCCGGAGCTGACTCCCACAGCCAAGGTGGCAGCCAGAACAACTCTTGTTTTCTTTCAACGACTCTGGGAACTACTTGCATTGCCACCCAGACTTTGGGGCTGCGGGCTTTCCTGGCCACTCTATCCTCAAAAGCACCTTTTTTCATATTTCCCAGCTCCGGCCTCCAATATTCCGAACATCCGGAGCTGACTCCCACAGCCAAGGTGGCAGCCAGAACAACTCTTGCTTTTTATGAACACCTCTGGGAACTACTTGCATTGCCACCCAGACTTTGGGGCTGCGGGCTTTCCTGGCCACTCTATCCTCAAAAGCACCTTTTTTCATATTTCCCAGCTCCGGCCTCCAATATTCCGAACATCCGGAGCTGACTCCCACAGCCAAGGTGGCAGCCAGAACAACTCTTGTTTTCTTTCAAGGACTCTGGGAACTACTTGCATTGCCACCCAGACTTTGGGGCTGCGGGCTTTCCTGGCCACTCTATCCTCAAAAGCACCTTTTTTCATATTTCCCAGCTCCGGCCTCCAATATTCCGAACATCCGGAGCTGACTCCCACAGCCAAGATGGCAGCCAGAACAACTCTTGCTTTTTATGAACACCTCTGGGAACTACTTGCATTGCCACCCAGACTTTGGGGCTGCAGGCTTTCCTGGCCACTCTATCCTCAAAAGCACCTTTTTTCATATTTCCCAGCTCCGGCCTCCAATATTCCGAACATCCGGAGCTGACTCCCACAGCCAAGGTGGCAGCCAGAACAACACTTGTTTTCTTTCAACGACTCTGGGAACTACTTGCATTGCCACCCAGACTTTGGGGCTGCGGGCTTTCCTGGCCACTCTATCCTCAAAAGCACCTTTTTTCATATTTCCCAGCTCCGGCCTCCAGTATTCCGAACATCCGGAGCTGACTCCCACAGCCAAGGTGGCAGCCAGAACAACTCTTGCTTTTTATGAACACCTCTGGGAACTACTTGCATTGCCACCCAGACTTTGGGGCTGCGGGCTTTCCTGGCCACTCTATCCTCAAAAGCACCTTTTTTCATATTTCCCAGCTCCGGCCTCCAATATTCCGAACATCCGGAGCTGACTCCCACAGCCAAGGTGGCAGCCAGAACAACACTTGTTTTCTTTCAAGGACTCTGGGAACTACTTGCATTGCCACCCAGACTTTGGGGCTGCAGGGCTTTCCTGGCCACTCTATCCTCAAAAGCACCTTTTTTCATATTTCCCAGCTCCGGCCTCCAATATTCCGAACATCCGGAGCTGACTCCCACAGCCAAGGTGGCAGCCAGAACAACTCTTGTTTTCTTTCAACGACTCTGGGAACTACTTGCATTGCCACCCAGACTTTGGGGCTGCGGGCTTTCCTGGCCACTCTATCCTCAAAAGCACCTTTTTTCATATTTCCCAGCTCCGGCCTCCAATATTCCGAACATCCTGGCCTGGCTACCACGGCCAAGGTGGCAGCCAGAACAACTCTTGTTTTCTTTCAAGGACTCTGGGAACTACTTGCATTGCCACCCAGACTTTGGGGCTGCGGGCTTTCCTGGCCACTCTATCCTCAAAAGCACCTTTTTTCATATTTCCCAGCTCCAGCCTCCAATATTCCGAACATCCGGAGCTGACTCCCACAGCCAAGGTGGCAGCCAGAACAACTCTTGTTTTCTTTCAACGACTCTGGGAACTACTTGCATTGCCACCCAGACTTTGGGGCTGCGGGCTTTCCTGGCCACTCTATCCTCAAAAGCACCTTTTTTCATATTTCCCAGCTCCGGCCTCCAATATTCCGAACATCCGGAGCTGACTCCCACAGCCAAGGTGGCAGCCAGAACAACTCTTGTTTTCTTTCAAGACCTCTGGGAACTACTTGCATTGCCACCCAGACTTTGGGGCTGCGGGCTTTCCTGGCCACTCTATCCTCAAAAGCACCTTTTTTCATATTTCCCAGCTCCGGCCTCCAATATTCCGAACATCCGGAGCTGACTCCCACAGCCAAGGTGGCAGCCAGAACAACTCTTTTTCTTTCAAGGAACCTCTGGGAACTACTTGCATTGCCACCCTAGACTTTGGGGCTGCGGGCTTTCCTGGCCACTCTATCCTCAAAAGCACCTTTTTTCATATTTCCCAGCTCCGGCCTCCAATATTCCGAACATCCGGAGCTGACTCCCACAGCCAAGGTGGCAGCCAGAACAACACTTGTTTTCTTTCAAGGACTCTGGGAACTACTTGCATTGCCACCCAGACTTTGGGGCTGCAGGCTTTCCTGGCCACTCTATCCTCAAAAGCACCTTTTTTCATATTTCCCAGCTCCGGCCTCCAATATTCCGAACATCCGGAGCTGACTCCCACAGCCAAGGTGGCAGCCAGAACAACTCTTGTTTTCTTTCAAGGACTCTGGGAACTACTTGCATTGCCACCCAGACTTTGGGGCTGCGGGCTTTCCTGGCCACTCTATCCTCAAAAGCACCTTTTTTCACTTTATCCCAGCTCCGGCCTCCAATATTCCGAACATCCGGAGCTGACTCCCACAGCCAAGGTGGCAGCCAGAACAACTCTTGCTTTCTTTCAACGACTCTGGGAACTACTTGCATTGCCACCCAGACTTTGGGGCTGCGGGCTTTCCTGGCCACTCTATCCTCAAAAGCACCTTTTTTCATATTTCCCAGCTCCGGCCTCCAATATTCCGAACATCCGGAGCTGACTCCCACAGCCAAGGTGGCAGCCAGAACAACTCTTGTTTTCTTTCAACGACTCTGGGAACTACTTGCATTGCCACCCAGACTTTGGGGCTGCGGGCTTTCCTGGCCACTCTATCCTCAAAAGCACCTTTTTTCATATTTCCCAGCTCCGGCCTCCAATATTCCGAACATCCGGAGCTGACTCCCACAGCCAAGGTGGCAGCCAGAACAACTCTTGTTTTCTTTCAACGACTCTGGGAACTACTTGCATTGCCACCCAGACTTTGGGGCTGCGGGCTTTCCTGGCCACTCTATCCTCAAAAGCACCTTTTTTCATATTTCCCAGCTCCGGCCTCCAATATTCCGAACATCCGGAGCTGACTCCCACAGCCAAGGTGGCAGCCAGAACAACTCTTGCTTTCTTTCAAGGACTCTGGGAACTACTTGCATTGCCACCCAGACTTTGGGGCTGCGGGCTTTCCTGGCCACTCTATCCTCAAAAGCACCTTTTTTCATATTTCCCAGCTCCGGCCTCCAATATTCCGAACATCCGGAGCTGACTCCCACAGCCAAGGTGGCAGCCAGAACAACTCTTGTTTTCTTTCAACGACTCTGGGAACTACTTGCATTGCCACCCAGACTTTGGGGCTGCGGGCTTTCCTGGCCACTCTATCCTCAAAAGCACCTTTTTTCATATTTCCCAGCTCCGGCCTCCAATATTCCGAACATCCGGAGCTGACTCCCACAGCCAAGGTGGCAGCCAGAACAACTCTTGTTTTCTTTCAAGGACTCTGGGAACTACTTGCATTGCCACCCAGACTTTGGGGCTGCGGGCTTTCCTGCCCACTCTATCCTCAAAAGCACCTTTTTTTCACTTTATCCCAGCTCCGGCCTCCAATATTCCGAACATCCGGAGCTGACTCCCACAGCCAAGGTGGCAGCCAGAACAACTCTTGTTTTCTTTCAACGACTCTGGGAACTACTTGCATTGCCACCCAGACTTTGGGGCTGCGGGCTTTCCTGGCCACTCTATCCTCAAAAGCACCTTTTTTCATATTTCCCAGCTCCGGCCTCCAATATTCCGAACATCCGGAGCTGACTCCCACAGCCAAGGTGGCAGCCAGAACAACTCTTGTTTTCTTTCAACGACTCTGGGAACTACTTGCATTGCCACCCAGACTTTGGGGCTGCGGGCTTTCCTGGCCACTCTATCCTCAAAAGCACCTTTTTTCATATTTCCCAGCTCCGGCCTCCAATATGCCGAACATCCGGAGCTGACTCCCACAGCCAAGGTGGCAGCCAGAACAACTCTTGCTTTTTATGAACACCTCTGGGAACTACTTGCATTGCCACCCAGACTTTGGGGCTGCGGGCTTTCCTGGCCACTCTATCCTCAAAAGCACCTTTTTTCATATTTCCCAGCTCCGGCCTCCAATATTCCGAACATCCGGAGCTGACTCCCACAGCCAAGGTGGCAGCCAGAACAACTCTTGTTTTCTTTCAAGGACTCTGGGAACTACTTCCATTGCCACCCAGACTTTGGGGCTGCGGGCTTTCCTGGCCACTCTATCCTCAAAAGCACCTTTTTTCATATTTCCCAGCTCCGGCCTCCAATATTCCGAACATCCGGAGCTGACTCCCACAGCCAAGATGGCAGCCAGAACAACTCTTGCTTTTTATGAACACCTCTGGGAACTACTTGCATTGCCACCCAGACTTTGGGGCTGCAGGCTTTCCTGGCCACTCTATCCTCAAAAGCACCTTTTTTCATATTTCCCAGCTCCGGCCTCCAATATTCCGAACATCCGGAGCTGACTCCCACAGCCAAGGTGGCAGCCAGAACAACACTTGTTTTCTTTCAACGACTCTGGGAACTACTTGCATTGCCACCCAGACTTTGGGGCTGCGGGCTTTCCTGGCCACTCTATCCTCAAAAGCACCTTTTTTCATATTTCCCAGCTCCGGCCTCCAGTATTCCGAACATCCGGAGCTGACTCCCACAGCCAAGGTGGCAGCCAGAACAACTCTTGCTTTTTATGAACACCTCTGGGAACTACTTGCATTGCCACCCAGACTTTGGGGCTGCGGGCTTTCCTGGCCACTCTATCCTCAAAAGCACCTTTTTTCATATTTCCCAGCTCCGGCCTCCAATATTCCGAACATCCGGAGCTGACTCCCACAGCCAAGGTGGCAGCCAGAACAACTCTTGCTTTTTATGAACACCTCTGGGAACTACTTGCATTGCCACCCAGACTTTGGGGCTGCGGGCTTTCCTGGCCACTCTATCCTCAAAAGCACCTTTTTTCATATTTCCCAGCTCCGGCCTCCAATATTCCGAACATCCGGAGCTGACTCCCACAGCCAAGGTGGCAGCCAGAACAACTCTTGTTTTCTTTCAAGGACTCTGGGAACTACTTGCATTGCCACCCAGACTTTGGGGCTGCGGGCTTTCCTGGCCACTCTATCCTCAAAAGCACCTTTTTTCATATTTCCCAGCTCCAGCCTCCAATATTCCGAACATCCTGGCCTGGCTACCACAGCCAAGGTGGCAGCCAGAACAACTCTTGTTTTCTTTCAAGGACTCTGGGAACTACTTGCATTGCCACCCAGACTTTGGGGCTGCGGGCTTTCCTGGCCACTCTATCCTCAAAAGCACCTTTTTTCATATTTCCCAGCTCCGGCCTCCAATATTCCGAACATCCGGAGCTGACTCCCACAGCCAAGGTGGCAGCCAGAACAACTCTTGCTTTTTATGAACACCTCTGGCAACTACTTGCATTGCCACCCAGACTTTGGGGCTGCGGGCTTTCCTGGCCACTCTATCCTCAAAAGCACCTTTTTTCATATTTCCCAGCTCCGGCCTCCAATATTCCGAACATCCGGAGCTGACTCCCACAGCCAAGGTGGCAGCCAGAACAACTCTTGTTTTCTTTCAACGACTCTGGGAACTACTTGCATTGCCACCCAGACTTTGGGGCTGCGGGCTTTCCTGGCCACTCTATCCTCAAAAGCACCTTTTTTCATATTTCCCAGCTCCAGCCTCCAATATTCCGAACATCCGGAGCTGACTCCCACAGCCAAGGTGGCAGCCAGAACAACTCTTGCTTTTTATGAACACCTCTGGGAACTACTTGCATTGCCACCCAGACTTTGGGGCTGCGGGCTTTCCTGGCCACTCTATCCTCAAAAGCACCTTTTTTCATATTTCCCAGCTCCGGCCTCCAATATTCCGAACATCCTGGCCTGGCTACCACAGCCAAGGTGGCAGCCAGAACAACTCTTGTTTTCTTTCAAGGACTCTGGGAACTACTTGCATTGCCACCCAGACTTTGGGGCTGCGGGCTTTCCTGGCCACTCTATCCTCAAAAGCACCTTTTTTCATATTTCCCAGCTCCGGCCTCCAGTATTCCGAACATCCGGAGCTGACTCCCACAGCCAAGGTGGCAGCCAGAACAACTCTTGCTTTTTATGAACACCTCTGGCAACTACTTGCATTGCCACCCAGACTTTGGGGCTGCGGGCTTTCCTGGCCACTCTATCCTCAAAAGCACCTTTTTTCATATTCCCAGCTCCGGCCTCCAATATTCCGAACATCCGGAGCTGACTCCCACAGCCAAGGTGGCAGCCAGAACAAACTCTTGTTTTTCTTTCAACGACTCTGGGAACTACTTGCATTGCCACCCAGACTTTGGGGCTGCGGGCTTTCCTGGCCACTCTATCCTCAAAAGCACCTTTTTTCATATTTCCCAGCTCCAGCCTCCAATATTCCGAACATCCGGAGCTGACTCCCACAGCCAAGGTGGCAGCCAGAACAACTCTTGCTTTTTATGAACACCTCTGGGAACTACTTGCATTGCCACCCAGACTTTGGGGCTGCGGGCTTTCCTGGCCACTCTATCCTCAAAAGCACCTTTTTTCATATTTCCCAGCTCCGGCCTCCAATATTCCGAACATCCGGAGCTGACTCCCACAGCCAAGGTGGCAGCCAGAACAACTCTTGCTTTCTTTCAAGGACTCTGGGAACTACTTGCATGCCACCCAGACTTTGGGGCTGCGGGCTTTCCTGGCCACTCTATCCTCAAAAGCACCTTTTTTCATATTTCCCAGCTCCGGCCTCCATATTCCGAACATCCGGAGCTGACTCCCACAGCCAAGGTGGCAGCCAGAACAACTCTTGTTTTCTTTCAAGGACTCTGGGAACTACTTGCATTGCCACCCAGACTTTGGGGCTGCGGGCTTTCCTGGCCACTCTATCCTCAAAAGCACCTTTTTTCATATTTCCCAGCTCCGGCCTCCAATATTCCGAACATCCGGAGCTGACTCCCACAGCCAAGGTGGCAGCCAGAACAACTCTTACTTTTTATGAACACCTCTGGGAACTACTTGCATTGCCACCTAGACTTTGGGGCTGCGGGCTTTCCTGGCCACTCTATCCTCAAAAGCACCTTTTTTCATATTTCCCAGCTCCGGCCTCCAATATTCCGAACATCCGGAGCTGACTCCCACAGCCAAGGTGGCAGCCAGAACAACACTTGTTTTCTTTCAAGGACTCTGGGAACTACTTGCATTGCCACCCAGACTTTGGGGCTGCAGGCTTTCCTGGCCACTCTATCCTCAAAAGCACCTTTTTTCATATTTCCCAGCTCCGGCCTCCAATATCCGAACATCCGGAGCTGACTCCCACAGCCAAGGTGGCAGCCAGAACAACTCTTGTTTTCTTTCAAGGACTCTGGGAACTACTTGCATTGCCACCCAGACTTTGGGGCTGCGGGCTTTCCTGGCCACTCTATCCTCAAAAGCACCTTTTTTCACTTTATCCCAGCTCCGGCCTCCAATATTCCGAACATCCGGAGCTGACTCCCACAGCCAAGGTGGCAGCCAGAACAACTCTTGCTTTCTTTCAACGACTCTGGGAACTACTTGCATTGCCACCCAGACTTGGGGCTGCGGGCTTTCCTGGCCACTCTATCCTCAAAAGCACCTTTTTTCATATTTCCCAGCTCCGGCCTCCAATATTCCGAACATCCGGAGCTGACTCCCACAGCCAAGGTGGCAGCCAGAACAACTCTTGTTTTCTTTCAACGACTCTGGGAACTACTTGCATTGCCACCCAGACTTTGGGGCTGCGGGCTTTCCTGGCCACTCTATCCTCAAAAGCACCTTTTTTCATATTTCCCAGCTCCGGCCTCCAATATTCCGAACATCCGGAGCTGACTCCCACAGCCAAGGTGGCAGCCAGAACAACTCTTGTTTTCTTTCAAGGACTCTGGGAACTACTTGCATTGCCACCCAGACTTTGGGGCTGCGGGCTTTCCTGGCCACTCTATCCTCAAAAGCACCTTTTTTCACTTTATCCCAGCTCCGGCCTCCAATATTCCGAACATCCGGAGCTGACTCCCACAGCCAAGGTGGCAGCCAGAACAACTCTTGTTTTCTTTCAACGACTCTGGGAACTACTTGCATTGCCACCCAGACTTTGGGGCTGCGGGCTTTCCTGGCCACTCTATCCTCAAAAGCACCTTTTTTCATATTTCCCAGCTCCGGCCTCCATATTCCGAACATCCGGAGCTGACTCCCACAGCCAAGGTGGCAGCCAGAACAACTCTTGCTTTCTTTCAAGGACTCTGGGAACTACTTGCATTGCCACCCAGACTTTGGGGCTGCGGGCTTTCCTGGCCACTCTATCCTCAAAAGCACCTTTTTTCATATTTCCCAGCTCCGGCCTCCAATATTCCGAACATCCGGAGCTGACTCCCACAGCCAAGGTGGCAGCCAGAACAACTCTTGTTTTCTTTCAACGACTCTGGGAACTACTTGCATTGCCACCCAGACTTTGGGGCTGCGGGCTTTCCTGGCCACTCTATCCTCAAAAGCACCTTTTTTCATATTTCCCAGCTCCGGCCTCCAATATTCCGAACATCCGGAGCTGACTCCCACAGCCAAGGTGGCAGCCAGAACAACTCTTGTTTTCTTTCAACGACTCTGGGAACTACTTGCATTGCCACCCAGACTTTGGGGCTGCGGGCTTTCCTGCCCACTCTATCCTCAAAAGCACCTTTTTTCACTTTATCCCAGCTCCGGCCTCCAATATTCCGAACATCCGGAGCTGACTCCCACAGCCAAGGTGGCAGCCAGAACAACTCTTGTTTTCTTTCAACGACTCTGGGAACTACTTGCATTGCCACCCAGACTTTGGGGCTGCGGGCTTTCCTGGCCACTCTATCCTCAAAAGCACCTTTTTTCATATTTCCCAGCTCCGGCCTCCAATATTCCGAACATCCGGAGCTGACTCCCACAGCCAAGGTGGCAGCCAGAACAACTCTTGTTTCTTTCAACGACTCTGGGAACTACTTGCATTGCCACCCAGACTTTGGGGCTGCGGGCTTTCCTGGCCACTCTATCCTCAAAAGCACCTTTTTTCATATTTCCCAGCTCCGGCCTCCAATATGCCGAACATCCGGAGCTGACTCCCACAGCCAAGGTGGCAGCCAGAACAACTCTTGCTTTTTATGAACACCTCTGGGAACTACTTGCATTGCCACCCAGACTTTGGGGCTGCGGGCTTTCCTGGCCACTCTATCCTCAAAAGCACCTTTTTTCATATTTCCCAGCTCCGGCCTCCAATATTCCGAACATCCGGAGCTGACTCCCACAGCCAAGGTGGCAGCCAGAACAACTCTTGTTTTCTTTCAAGGACTCTGGGAACTACTTCCATTGCCACCCAGACTTTGGGGCTGCGGGCTTTCCTGGCCACTCTATCCTCAAAAGCACCTTTTTTCATATTTCCCAGCTCCGGCCTCCAATATTCCGAACATCCGGAGCTGACTCCCACAGCCAAGATGGCAGCCAGAACAACTCTTGCTTTTTATGAACACCTCTGGGAACTACTTGCATTGCCACCCAGACTTTGGGGCTGCAGGCTTTCCTGGCCACTCTATCCTCAAAAGCACCTTTTTTCATATTTCCCAGCTCCGGCCTCCAATATTCCGAACATCCGGAGCTGACTCCCACAGCCAAGGTGGCAGCCAGAACAACACTTGTTTTCTTTCAACGACTCTGGGAACTACTTGCATGCCACCCAGACTTTGGGGCTGCGGGCTTTCCTGGCCACTCTATCCTCAAAAGCACCTTTTTTCATATTTCCCAGCTCCGGCCTCCAGTATTCCGAACATCCGGAGCTGACTCCCACAGCCAAGGTGGCAGCCAGAACAACTCTTGCTTTTTATGAACACCTCTGGGAACTACTTGCATTGCCACCCAGACTTTGGGGCTGCGGGCTTTCCTGGCCACTCTATCCTCAAAAGCACCTTTTTTTCATATTTCCCAGCTCCGGCCTCCAATATTCCGAACATCCGGAGCTGACTCCCACAGCCAAGGTGGCAGCCAGAACAACTCTTGCTTTTTATGAACACCTCTGGGAACTACTTGCATTGCCACCCAGACTTTGGGGCTGCGGGCTTTCCTGGCCACTCTATCCTCAAAAGCACCTTTTTTCATATTTCCCAGCTCCAGCCTCCAATATTCCGAACATCCTGGCCTGGCTACCACAGCCAAGGTGGCAGCCAGAACAACTCTTGTTTTCTTTCAAGGACTCTGGGAACTACTTGCATTGCCACCCAGACTTTGGGGCTGCGGGCTTTCCTGGCCACTCTATCCTCAAAAGCACCTTTTTTCACTTTATCCCAGCTCCGGCCTCCAATATGCCGAACATCCGGAGCTGACTCCCACAGCCAAGGTGGCAGCCAGAACAACTCTTGCTTTTTATGAACACCTCTGGGAACTACTTGCATTGCCACCCAGACTTTGGGGCTGCGGGCTTTCCTGGCCACTCTATCCTCAAAAGCACCTTTTTTCATATTTCCCAGCTCCGGCCTCCAATATTCCGAACATCCGGAGCTGACTCCCACAAGCCAAGGTGGCAGCCAGAACAACTCTTGCTTTCTTTCAAGGACTCTGGGAACTACTTGCATTGCCACCCAGACTTTGGGGCTGCGGCTTTCCTGGCCACTCTATCCTCAAAAGCACCTTTTTTCATATTTCCCAGCTCCGGCCTCCAATATTCCGAACATCCGGAGCTGACTCCCACAGCCAAGGTGGC